>NW_026975658.1:600000-856772 GCF_030014295.1 Loxodonta africana | reverse complement strand
CATAGAGAGATAGTATTAGTAAAATTAAATCCTTGACTACGTCAGTATTTTCTCCATTTATCACGATGTTGGTTACTGGTCCAGTTTTGAGGATTTTTGTTTTCTTTATTTTGAGGTGTAATTCATACTGAAGGCTGACGTCTTTGATCTTCATCAGCAAGTGCTTCAAGTCCTCTTTACTTTCAACAGGCAAGGCTGTGTGTTCTGCATATTGCAGGTTGTTAATGAGTTTTCTCTAATCCTGATGCTGCCTTCTTCATATAGTCCATCTCAGATCATTTGCTCAGCATACAAATTGAATAAGTATGGTGAAAGGATACAATCCTGATGCACATCTTTTCTGATTTCAAACTAAGCAGTGTCCCATTGTTGTGTTCCAGTTACTGCCTCTTGGTCTATGTAGAGAATCCGCATGAGCAAAATTAAGTGTCCTGGAATTCCCACTCTTTGCAATGTTATCCAAAATTTGTTATGATCCACTCAGTCAAATGCCTTTGAATAGTCAATAATTAACACAGATAAAAATCTTTCTGTTCCACAGTCAGCCCCTGGCCTTGTTCTGACTGATGATATTGAGCTTTTCCTTTGTCTCTTTCCATAGATGTAGTCGTTTTGACTTCTGTGTATTCCATCTGGCGAGGGCCATGTGCATAGTTGCCGTTGATGTTGGTGAAAAAAAGGTATTTGCAATGAAGAAGTCATTGGTCTCGCAAAACTCTATCATTCAATCTCCGGCATTGTTTCTATCACCAAGGCCATATTTTCCGACTACCAATTGTTCTTCTTTGTTTCCAACTTTCACATTCTAATCACCAGTAATTACCAACGCATCCGGATTGCACGTTCAATCAATTTCAGACTACAGAAGCTGAAAAAAATCTTCAATTTCTTCAACTTTGTTCTTAGTGGTTGCTGCGTAAATTTGAATGATAGTCATATTAACTGGTCTTCCTTATAGGCCTATGGATATTATCCTATCACTGACAGCACTGTACTTCAGGATAGACCTCGAATTGTTCTTTTTGACGATAAATGTAACACCATTCCTCTTCAAGTTGTCATTTCTGGCGTAGTAGGCTATGTGTTGTCCGATTCAAAATGGCCAATATCAGTCCATTTCAGCTCACTAATGCCTAGGATATCGATGCTTATGTGTTCCATTTCGTTTTTAAAGATTTCCAATTTTCCTAGATTCATACTTCGTATATTTCAGGTTCCAAGCATTAGTGGTATTTTCAATTGCCTCATATGCATGTGAAAGATGGACAATGAATAAGGAAGACTGAAGAAGAATAGATGCTTTTGAATTGTGGTGTTGGCAATGAATATTTAATATACCAAAAGAACAAACAAATCTGTCTTGGAAGTGGTACAGCCAGAATGCTCCTTAGAAGCCAGGATGGTGATACTGCATCTAACATACTTTGGCCGTGTTGTCAGAAGAGATCAGTCTCTGGAGAAGGACATCATGCCTGGTAAAGTACAGGGTCAGCTTTTAAAAGAGGAAGACCCTCAATGAGATGGATTGACACAGTGTCTGCAACTATGGGCTCAAGCATAACAACGAGTGTAAGTATGGCACGGGGCCGGACAGTGTTTCTTTCTGTGGTACATAGGATCGCTATGAGTCGGAAGCAACTCCACTGCACCTAATAACAACAACAATAAACATCTTTCTGGTATTCTCAGCTTTTAGCCAAGATCCACCGGACATCAGCAATTATATCCCTCCTTCTGTGTCATTTTCTTTATTTTTTTTCTTTCAAATCAGGATTTTTTTATTTTAATATTTATTTAACCACAACTTATTTTTAAAAAAGAAAAGAAAAGAAAGGGAACATATATCTGTGTACCCAAAGCCTAGCACACAGAGCACATGTTTCTTGTAGATCAGAGTCATTATACATGGTTGTCTGCCCAATGGATCAGAATCAAGTCATACAGAAATACAGCTGTATATGGCTTCATTATGTCATATCTTCTTTGACAAGACAAGTGATGGGACTTACCATTGTGCCAGTTGGGTAGTGCTCACATAGTTCATCTGAAGAGTTAGTGTTTCTTACTCTTTGGTCTGCCATCCCAATGATCCAGACCTTTCTTCATTATAATACCCTGATTCCATTACCCTTTGAAATCCTTCCACTGGCTATATACTTACATATTCAAATTTATCTCTCTAGGTTTATAGTCTCAGTCTTCCTCAATACATTTAATCAATTAATATATAAAAACAGAACCACCGTGGCCAGAAGTAGAACTGAAGTTAATGTAACAGTGGTTAAGAATTTCAACCTAGGTTTACATTCCTACCCATTACTATCCACAGGACTCTGGATGTGATAATAGCACCTACTTCATGGGGTTAATACGGGCATGGAATGAGCAATGTATGAAAAGTACTTGGTACTGTTCCTGACAGTGCACAATAAATGTTGTAATTATAATTAACAATGCACATGTTATAATTGTTATTATGTGATAGCAATGATGGAAATAACAGTAATTCCCAAATGTTATCAGGTAGATATTTTGATTTTTCTCTCTTTTTTTTTTAATTATGCTTTAGATGAAGGTTTACAGAGCAAATTAATATCTCATTAGGCAATAAATACACATACTGTTTTGTGACATTGGTTGCCAACCCTACACCATGTCAACATTCTACCCTTGTCAACCTTGGGTTCCCCATTATCAGCTTTCCTGTTCCCTCCAGCCTTCTCATCCTTGCCCCTGGGTTGGTGTGCCCATTTAGTCTTGATTTGTTTTACGGGTCTGCCTAAATTTTGGCTGAAGGGTGAACCTTCGGAGTGACTTCAGTACTGATTTAAAAGGACACTTAGGGGCCATACTCTTGAGGTTTCTCCAGTCTCTGTCAGACCAGTAAGTATGGTCTTTTTTTGTAAGTTATAGTTTTGTTCTGCATTTTTCTCCAGTTCTGTCCTGGACCCTCTATTGTGATCCTTGTCAGAGCAGTCGTTGGTGGTAGCTGGGCACCATCTAATTATGCTGGACTCAGTCTGGTGGAGGCTGTGGTAGTTGCGGCCCATTAGTTTCCACATCCTTTTCTGAATCGGCTTGAATTTCTGGCAGTTTCCTGTTGATGTACTGCTGCAGCCATTTTTGAATTATCTTCAGCAAAATTTTACTTGAGTGAAATTTTAAGGAGGCATATTTAAATATAAAGACAAAGAATATATGAAATTTAAAAGGTCAAAAAGATACATAAGACAAATATTAATTAAAAGGAAAGGTGGTTTAGCTATAAAATATTAAACAAAGCAGATTTTAAGAAAAAAAACTCTAGATATGAAGATGCTCACACACACCATATAAGACAGGCTCTATTTTTTTTTTGGATTATTAGCTTGGAGTCCTGGTGGTTCAGTGGTTAAAAGCTGACACTTATCAAAAGGTTGGCAGTTCAAATCCACCAGCTGCTCCTTGAAAAGCCTACAAGGCAGTTCTGCTTTGCCCTATACGGTTGCTATGAGTTGTAATTGACTCAACATGATTGGTTTTTATTTTTTCATATTAGCCAGCATGTTTTGTAATGCTCCTTGGTTTTCAGATATTTTCACTGACTTTATTTGACTCTATACCAAGGAGAACTACATTTCCCAAGATCCTTTGCCAGCATATTTCTTGTAGGAAATCACAATGTAAGACTGTCGGAAGATTAGAAAGGCAATAGGACATAAGTCAGCAAATTTCTCCTTTTCTCTTTCCCCACTTCAACTATAGTTCCTGGAAGTAACCGTGGCTCGCCATGATTTCACTTCGAATAAATAGCCACTCTCTTCATGGTTTCAAATATTGTTTGCTGGTCCTCACCTTGGTTCTGGGTTCTGCATGAGGGCCCCACCCATGGGGTCCTGGAAGCCACCTTGTCCTGCTGTTTGACAGTTTTCTGGGTGTTGGAAGCAACATACTGATGGGAGTCTCTAAGTTGATTCAGCTTCCCTTGTTTGGTTCCTTGATTCCTTCATCTCCTATTGAAGTACTTATCTGAATTCTGTTCTCTCTTTTGAAATAGCTAGTGATCTCTCTCCTGATAACTGATTTTTAGATGAGGAAATTAGGCTTAGAAAACTTAAATAAGTTTTTGAAAGAGACAACCTACTGGAGACATTTTCTTCTCATGATGATGGAAGAAACAATAGAGAAATATGAAAATATAATATCGCTGAAACTCTAGGCTTGGAAGTGGTATACAGACACTTTCAGCCACATGCTATTCAGCAAAGTTTATCACATCACTAGGTTAACGCGTGATGGAGTGAAGAAGTGTGCTCCTCATGTGATCAGCAGAAGGCAGTAAATACTTGTCAAATGATAGTCTCTTTATCACAGACTCCAATCACCATGGGCAGAAAGTTAGTTGAAAAAACTCTTTAGCAACCATAAGAGTATATTCCACAATTATCAAGGCAGATAGGAAACCCTGGTGGCGTAGTGGTTAAGTGCTATGGCTGTTAACCAAAAGGTTGGCAGTTCGAGTCCACCAGGCGCTCCTTGGAAACTCTATGGGGCAGTTGTACTCTGTCCTATAGGGTCGCTATGAGTCAGAATCGACTCAACAGCAGTGGGTTTTTTTGGGTTTTGCATCATGGCAGATAAGGCAATATGAATCTTTTAAAAAGCATATCTCAGAGAGAAGATCCAGGGGCAATGCTATCAAAAAAATGAAATGTGAAAACTACTCCAAGGAGGCAGAAAAGTGGCCTTATCAGTGACTATTCCTCATCAGAAATATAGTGGGCCTTTAAATGTCTGCCTAATGGAATTTCAGAATTTCTGGGGACCCACGATTCCTGTGGATATCTCATTCTTTCTTTCCTAATACCACTGTTTATTTCTGTTATCCTGACCCTGTCCAACCAAGACATGCTGGATATTTGGATAACTGGGAAATTTAGATAATTCACAGGTCATCAGATAAAAGATGGACCTTATTGGTGACTGCTTATCACCAAGAGATCCTGGGCTTTGAGCTTATTCCATGACTGAATGGGACATTTGGTTGTCTCCTTTGGAGAGGAGTTGGGACCCAGAAGGGTGAACTACTTGATTAGGAATGTGGGTTAGTCATCTGATCTTCATCCTTCCTGGCTCAAGTTTAGATTGCACTTCCCTTTTCTTTGAAGTTAGGTGTGGACTGTGAAACATCAGTGCAAGTGACATGTGTAACCCATGGCAAGAATTAAGAGCCAGTGAGTGAAATTCCATGTTCTTTATGTCTCGGAAACTCTATGGGGCAGTTCTACCCTGTCCTATAGGGTCGCTATGAGTCGGAATCGACTCGAGGGCACTGGGTTTTGGGTTTTACACCTTCCATAAATTGCTGTTGCTTCACAATGAGGGAAGCACCATCAGCCTGTGTCCCTGAGGGAGGACAAATCCCAAGATAACGTGCAGCGTGATCCAGAAATCCACTATTGTGGTTTTATGATAGAGATTTTTTTTAATCACTGGTGTTATACTACAGCATAAACTAGAATGTTATAACTAATTGCCCACATTCTAGACGAAAATTCATGTTTGTGATTCCACTCATCTAAAATTAACAAAATCTTGTCATTCCAGTGAGAAATTTGGGAATGTAGCTAAGTACACAGAGGGTAAAATTTCAGTGTTGAAGGGGAATTAGATTTGTGTATAAGTGGTAAAGACCAATGTTAAAATAATTTGGTAGTTTTTAAAATTTTTTTCTAACAAAATAAGACATAGACTCTGAAGTAACCCAATCTTCAAAAATACTGATATAGGATAGATGGAAATTACATAGGGGAATACAAAATAAATTCTTTTGTTCTTCTCATATTTTATAGAATAATCTCAGAAATTATACTTTTCATTAAGATTTCTGCCATTTTATTTTCATATCAAAAATATTTGAAAGGTAAAAATAAATATATCCTTCCAGCTTTCAAAAATAATCACTGAGTGTATCACAATAAACTGTTCTCTTAATTTGTTTTATTTCTGGGAGTATGCAATAAAATTGCCAAGGAAAACAATAAGGCATCAGCCAATATACTGGATTATGCAATGCTGAGTATATTCCTCAGCCTCCCTCAGAGGGTGCACATGACCCCTTCCCTCACGAAAGTTGTTCTCACTTGTAAATTACTTTCACAGAAAAACAAACAAATATTTCTAATGCTAAGAAAACGTGGCTGTAGGCATCAGATGATAGTGGGTAAAAAAAAAAAAAGTGGGTAGAGCATCAAAAATCAGAAAAAAAGTATTTCCTTTTTATTAGATGAAATAAATTTCTAAATGTTCACCATCACTACCCATTTTTCTTTTGGTATCTGGAGACCATAAACATCACTATTCATGGCACCATGACCTGCACGGTGACTAATAAATGATAAGTGTTTGATAACCTAATTGTTGACCTAAATAATATGTAAATTGATGGCTATATTTTCTTTTTTTATGTAGCATAAAGTAAGTTCCCTAAAACCCGTTGCCATCGAGTGGGTTCTGACTCCGACCAACCCTATACGACAGAGTAGAACTGTGCCATAGGGTTTCCAAGGAGTACCTGGTGGATTTGAACTGCTAACCTTTTGGTTTGCAGCTGTAGCTCTTAACCGCTATGTTACCAGGGTTTCCAAAGTGAATCCACGGTCTTATATCAAAACTTGCTACTACATTCTGTAAATTGTATTTACAGGCTTGGAGTGGATAAGAAAAGAAATTATAAACAAGAAATTTAAACATGGACTCATTGAGAAAAAATGTATATATATATATATATAGTCCAATCAAATGAATTATTTGCAAGGGAAAAATAATTAATATTTTGTTATAAAAGCTATGATTGGCAATAAATTTACTTTAAGTGAAATCATAATAGCAAGATATAAAATTGTTCTAAATTGAAATTTTTAAGCTTATTTTAAAAATCATAAACAGAGTGAGGGTAATGGGGAAGTTATGGTATATGGAAGCTTTTCAGAAGTAAATATTTAGCAAATGTGTATGGATAACAATTCTTTTTTTTAATATTAAGTATTCTTTTTATTGTGCTTTAAGTGAAAGTTTACAATTCTAGTAAGTTTCTCATACAAAAACTTATACAGACATGGTTAAGGTGATCCCAGTTGCTCTCCCTACAATGTGACAGCACTCTCCTTCTTTCTCCCCTGTGTATTTCCTGTGTCCATTCATCCAGTTCCTGTCCTCCTCTGCCTTCTCATCTCGCCTCCAGAGAGGCTTTACCCACACAGTCACAATGTGTCTACTTGAGCTAAGAAGCACAATCCTCACCAGTTTCATTTTATGTCTTATAGTCCAGTCTAATCTTTGTCTGCAGAAGTGGCTTCAGAATGGTTTTAGTTTTGGGCTAACAGAGAGTCCAAGGGCCATGACCTCTGGAGTCCTTCCAGTGTTCAGTCAGACCATTTAGCCTGGTCTCTTTTACTAGAATTTGAGGTCTGCATTCCACTTTTCTCCTGCTCCATCAGAGATTCTCTGTTGTGTTCCCTTAGAGTGCGGTCATTGGTGGTAACCGGGCACCATCTAGTTCTTCCAGTCTCAGGCTGTTAGAGTCTCTGGTTTAAGTGGCACTTTCTGTCTCTTGGGCTCATATTTCCTTGAGTCCTTGGTGTTCTTCATTCTCCTTTGCTCCAGGCAGATTGAGATCAATTGATGCATCTTACATGGCCGCTTGCTAACTTTCAAGACCCCAGACACCACTCATCCAAGTGGGATGTGGAATACTTTCTTAATACGATTTGTTACGTCAGTTGACCTAGATGTCCCCTGAACCATGGTCCCCAGACCCCCACCCTTGCTACTGTGTCCCTCGAAACTGCTTAGCTTTTGGATTAGTCCAGTTGTGCTGACTTCCCCTGTATTGCGTGTTGTCCTTCCCTTCACCTAAAATGATTCTTGTCTACTCTGTAATTAGTGAATATCCCTCTTCCTTCTTCCCCATTCTCGTAATCATCAAAGAATGTTTTCTTCTGTGTTTAAACCTTTTCCTGAGTTCTTATAATAGTGGTCTCAAGCAATATTTGTCCTGCGACTGACTAATTTCAATCAGCATAATGCCTTCCAGATTCCTACATGTTATGAGATGTTTCATGGATTCATTGTTTTTCTCTATTGTTGCATCGTATTCCATTGTGTGAATATACCATAATTTGTTTATCCATTATCCATTGGTGGGCACCTTGATTGTTTCCATCTCTTTGCTATTGTAACAGTGCTGCAGTGAACATGGGTGTGCATATATCTATTCTTGTAGGGCTCTTATTTCTCTACACTATATTCCAAGGACTGGGATTGCTGGATCGTATGGTACTCCTATCTTTTTAAGGAAACGCCAAATCGATTTCCTAAGTGGTTGTGCCATTTTACATTCCCACCAGCAATGTATAAGTGTTCCAGTCTCTCCACAACCTCTCCAACATTTATTATTTTGTGTTTTTTAGATTAGAGCCAGCTTCGTTGTGGTAAGATGGTATCTGATTGTAGTTTTGATTTGCATTTCTCTAAAGGCTATTGATCATGAGCGTTTCCTAACGTAGCTGTTAGCCGCCTGAACGTCTTATTTGGTGAAGTTTCTGTTCATACCCTTTGCCCATTTTTTAATTGGTTTATTTGTCTTTTTGTTGTTGAAGTTTGGCAGTATCTTGTAGATTTTAAAGATTTAGACACTGATCGGATTTGTTGTAGCCAATTTTTTTTCCCAGTCTATAGGTAGTCTTTTTACTCTTTTGGTGAGGCCTTTGGATGAGGATAAGTGTTTCATTTTTAGAAGCTCCCAGTTATCGACTTTACCTTCCAGTGTTTGTGCGTTCTTGGCAATGTTTTGTATACTGTTTATGCTATGTTTGAGGGCTACTAGAGTTCTTCCTATTTTTTCTTCCATGATCTTTATCATTTTAGATTTTATATTTAGGTCTTTGATCCATTTTGAGTTAGTTTTTCTGCATGGTGTGAGAGGTATGGGTCTTGTTTCATTTTTTTGCAGATGGGTATCCAGTTATTCCAGCACCATTTGTTAAAGAGACTGTCTTTTCTCCATTTAATGGACTTTGGGCCTTTGTTAAATACAAGCTGCTCATACGTGGATGAATTTATGTCTCAATTCTCAATTCTGTTCCATTGGTCTATGTACCTGCTGTTGTGCCAGTACCAGGCTGTTTTGACTACCCTGGTGTTGTAATATGCACTAAAATCAGGTACTGTGAGGCCTCCCACATTGTTCTAATTTTTCAGTACTGTTTTACTTATTTAGGGCCTCTTCCCTTTCCATATGAACTTGGTGATTTGTTTCTCCATCTCATTAAAAAATGCCATTGGAGTTTGGATCAGGCTTGCATTTATCTATAGATTGTTTGGAGTAGAATAAACATTTTCACAACCTTGAGTCTTCCCATTGAAGAACAAGGTATGTTTTTTCACTTACGTAGGTCTCTTCTGGTTTCTTGCAGTAGTGTCTCATAGTTTTCTTTGTATAGGTCTTTTATGTCTCTGGTTAGATTTGTTCCTAAGTATTTAATCTTCTTGGGGCTATTGTAAATGGTATTCATTTCATGATTTCCTCTTCGACTTTCTCTTTGCTCATATAGAGGAATCCAACTGGTTTTTGCATGTTTATCTTGTATCCTGATACTTTGCTGAAATCTTCTATTAGTTCCAGTAGTTTTCTTGTGGATTCTTTAGGGTTTTCCGTGTATAAAATCATATCATCTGCAAATAGAGATAGTTTATTTCTTCCTTACCAATTTGGATGCTTTTTTTTTTTTTTTCCCTAGACTAATTGCTCTGGCTAGGACCTCCAGAACAATGTTGAATAAAAGTGATGATAAAGGGCATCCTTGTCTGGTTCCCGTTCTCAAGGGGAATGATTTCAGACTCACTTCATTTAGGGTGCTGTTGGCTGTTGGCTTTACATAAATGTCCTTTATTATGTGGAGGAATTTTCCTTCTACTCCTATTTTGCTGAGAGTCTTTATCATGAATGGATGTTGGACTTTGTCAAATGCCTTTTCTGCATCAACCCATAAGACCATGTGGTTCTTGTCTTTTATTTATATGATGGATTACATTGATTGTTTTTCAAATGTTAAACCATCCCAGCATACCTAGTATGAATCCTACTTGGTCAAGGTGAATTACTTTTTCAATATGTTGTTGGCTAGAATTTTGCTGAGGGTTTTTGTGTCTAAGTTCATGGGGAATATTGGTCTGTAATTTTCTTTTTTTGTGGTGTCTTCACCTGGATTTGTTATGACGGTTATGCTGGCTTCATAGAATGAGATTGGGAGTATTCCATCCTTTTGTATGTTCTGAAATACCTTTAGTAGTAGTGGTGTTAACACTTCTCTGAAAGTTTGGTAGAATTCTCCAGTGAAGTCATCAGGGCCAGGGCTTTAATTTATTGGGAATTTTTAATTATCTTTTCAATTTCTTCTTTTGTTATAGGTTTATTTAGCTGTTCTACATCTGTTTGTGTTAGATTAGGTAGGTAGTGTGTTTCTAGAAATTTATCCAATTCTTCTAGGTTTTCAAATTTGTTGGAGTACAATTTTTCATAATATTCTGTTATGATTCTTTTAATTTCAGTTGGGTCTGTTGTAATATTGCCGATCTCATTTCTTATTCGGGTTATTTGCTTTCTCTCCTATTTTTCTTTTGTCCATTTGGCCAATGGTTTATTGATTTTGTTGATCTTTTCATAGAACCAGCTGTTGGTCTTGTTAACTCTTTCAATTGTTTTTCTTTTCTCTATTTCATTTAATTCTGCTCTAATTTTTATTATTTTGTTTCTACTGGTACCCTAGGACTTCTTTTGCTGCTTTCTTTCTATTTCTTTGAGTTGTAGGGATAATTCTTTGATTTTGGCCTTCTCTTCTTTTGGATGTGTGCATTTATTGCTATAAATTGACCTCTGAGCACTGTTTTGCTGTGTCCCACAGGTCCTGGTAGAAAGTGTTTTCATTCTCATTTGATTCTACGAATTTCTTTATTCCACCCTTAATTTCTTCTATAACCCAGTAGTATTTCAGCAAGGTGTTGTTCAGTTTCTGTGTGTTTGTTTTTTTTTTCACTTGCTTTATGTTATTGGCTTCTACTTTTATGGCTTTATGGTCAGAAAAGATGCTTTGAAATATTTTGATGTTTTGGATTCTGTTAAGACTTGCTTTATGACCTAATATGTGGTCTATTCTGGAGAACGTTCCATGTGCATTGGAAAAGAAAATATGCTTGTCTGCCGTTGGGTGGGGTGTTCTGTATGTGCCTATGAGATCAAGTTGGTTGATTGCGGCATTTAGACTTTCACTGTCTTTATTTAGCTTCTTTCTGGATGTTCTGTCCTTCACCAAAAGTAGTGTGTTGGAGCCTCCTACTATTATTGTAGAGCTGCCCATCTCTATTTTCAGTGCTTTTAGAGTTCATTTTATGTATTTTGGAGCCCTGTCATTGGCTGCACAAAAGAGTCCTTCCTTATCCTTTGTGGTAGATTTTACTTTAAAGTCTATTTTGTTAGAAATTAATATTGCCACTCTTCTTTTTTTGGTTGTTGTTTGTTTGGTATCTCTTTTCCATCCTTTGAGTTTTAGTTTGTTTGTATCTTTATGTCTGAGGTATGTCTCTTGTAGGCAACATATAGGCAGATCTTGTTTTTTTTAATCCATTCTGCCACTCTCTGTCTCTTTATTGGTGCATTTAGTACATTTACATTCAGCGTAATTATGTCTAGGTATGAGTTTAGTGCTGTCATTTTGATGCCTTTTTTTTTGGTTGTTGACAGCTTCTTTTTTCCACTGAATTTTCTGTGCTGAGTAATTTCTCTTTATGTATTATCTTTTCCTCTTTTCCAGTGTTGTTGCTTTTGTTTTTGCTGTCTTCATGTTTTTCTTTTTTATTATTATTTTGATGTGCAGGATTGTTATTTTCCTTTGTGATTACCTTGATAAATTTACCCCTATTTTCATACTCCATATGAAAGATCTATGACTATATCTTTTAGTTCTTCTTTTTTGAGTTAATGTTGTCATCTTTTACTTCATGATGTCTGTTTACCTGTTCTGAGCATTTTAACTTTGATTTAGTTTTGTGATTTCTCTGTCTTGAATGATATCTGGTTTCCCTGTCCTCTGTTCTTGTCTTGGATTGTTATCTGATGTTATTGAGTTTCTAACTGGAGGATTTCCTTTAGAATTTCTTGTAATTTTGGTTTGGTTTTGGCAATGTCCCTCAACTTCTGTTTATCTGGAAATGCCATAATTCACCTTCATATCTGAGACAGTTTTGCTGGATATATAATTCTCGGCTGGCAATTATTTTCCCTTTAAGTCTTTATATATGTCCTCCCATTGCCTTCTTGCCTGCATGGTTTCTGCTGAGTAGTCCGAGATTAGTCTTACTGACTGTCCTTCACAGGTGACTTTTTGTTTATCCCTAGCTGCTCTTAAAATTCTCTTTATCTTTGGTTTTGGCAAGATCGACTATAATATGTCTTGATATCTTTCTCTTGAGATCTACCTTCTGTGGGGTTAGATGAGCATCTTGGAAAGATATCTCGTCTTTCATGATATCTGGGAGGTTTTCTGCCAACAAATTTTCCACAATTTTCTCTGTATTTTCTGTTTTTCCTCCCTGTTCTGGTACTCTGATTACTTGTAGGCTATTTCTCTTGATAGAGTCCCACATGATTCTTAGGGTTTCTTCATTTCTTAAAATTCTTTCATCTGATTTTTCTTTGAATATATTGGTGCCAAGTATTTTATTTTCAGTCTCACTAATTCTGACTTCACTTTCCTGAATTCTGCTCCTTTGACTTTCTACTAAGTTGTCTAATTCTGAAATTTTATTGTTGATCTTCTGAGTTTCTGACTGCTGTGTCTCTAAGGATTCTTGAAGCCTATTAAATTTTTCGTTATTCTCTTGAATAACCTTCTTAATTCCCTCAACTGCTTTATCTGTGTGTTCCTTGGCTTGTTCTGCATTTTGCCTGAGCTCTTTTTTTTCTTTCCTGATATCTTGAAGAGTTCTGTATATTATTATTTTGTATTCTATCTCTGGTAATTCTAGGAATATATCTTCATCTGGAAGATTCCTCAATTCTTTGCTTTGGAAGCTTGCTGACATGATCATTGTCTGCTTCTTTATGTGATTTGATATTGACTGTTGTCTCTGTATGTTTGCATACTGTGTCCTAGCTTCTTGCTTTGTTTTGTTTTGAAATACTTAATAGGCTGCTCAAATTAGTTGGTTTGATTAATGGAGCCTTTGAAGCTCTAACGTCCTGTCACCAGATGGCTAGAGCTGTTATCAGATATATGAGCCTAGAAGTCCATTCAGTTTTCTTGTAAGGATTCAGCTCAGATTTCCAGGTAGTTAGTCACCAAGTGTGTGGTGTAGGCTCTCACCTACTGTCTTTGAGGAGCAGTGGTGATTGGTGTATGCACAGGTCTCTTGTTGCATGAGGTGGTCACACTCTGAGCAAGGTAGGGGGTTGACAACGTTTCCCTGAGTGTTTGTGAGGAAGACATGTCCCTGTTCTCTAGAGTGCACAAGTGGGTGGGCTCTGCAGCCATACCATTGACACCCGATACTTTTAACTGTAAGGACTGTGAGACACCACTTATCCTTGTACCCCTGACATGGGTGGCTAGGTGGTGCAGGTGGAGCCACCAGTCCTCAGGCCCCTGATTTGGGTAGGTGAGGACCCTGCTTAATAGAGCAGTGTCAAGCATCAAGAACCCACCTCACCACTGCACAGCTGAAACCGTTAAAGTCAGACCTTAGGCCACACGCCCTTACACTGTAACAAGAACCCAGCTCCTGAAATGGGCCACACAGTTCTATGCAGGGGTGAAAGCCATTCAAAGTCTATGGTCCACTTGTGCCTGGAGAGGAGCTGCTTCTGCCCTGAGTTTCCAGCTTAGGAGAGCCATCAGATTATTTTTTCCCTGTTTGTTAATTTGTTTCTTCTCCAATGGCTCTGGTTGCATGCCAGGACCTATCTCAGGCCCAGGGAAATCGAATGTCACTGAAGCCAGCTTGGGGGCCTGGGACAGAGGGTGAGGGATCAGATAAATGGGAGAGAGTTCTTTTGAAAGGGGAGGTATTTGATCTGTGCAGTGAATTAAATGCTAGCACTTATGCCGAGAGCGCTGTTCTTCTCTGATTCTGGAGGCATGAGTAGACTCTGTGCCACTGGCTCTCTGTGGCTGGGGAAACCGTGCACAGAAAGCTACTGCCAGCCCTTCTGCAGTCACACCAGCAGATCAGGGATGAGGGGTGCTGGTTCCCACTGAGTTAGGTCCGGCAACTTCTTGCTGCTTCTGAACCATATCTCCCTCCCTCTGTTGCTAAGTCCAATTTCTTAACTTTGCCTTTGACGTTCAGGGCTCCTAGCTTGTCATATATATAATCAATTAACTTGTTTTTTCAGGTCTTTGTTGTAAGAGGGACTATCAGAAGCATCTGACTACTCCGCTATCTTGGCCCTGCCTGCATCTGATGCATTCTTGTCTAGCTATATTTGATAGATACTTTTCTAGGTTAGAACATAAGTTTTCCTCATGCTTTCAAAGTAGACATTATGTTCTCATGCCTGACTGATGGAAATTCATAGTCATGGGAATTCTTTCCTTTTTTTTTTTTTGATTCAAAAAATCCTCTTATAAAATGTAATGAAGAAAAGTATGTAAAATTGTTTATTTGCATTTTATGAATTCCTAACTTGGATTATTTCTAGCATAAATATAAATATTGAAAACAACTGCAAATATATCATCACAAAGTTTCACAATCCATATTTGCAACAATGGTTGAGGGCACCTGCTTTCCCTTGGACCATTTCTATTACTATTTTTAAGTCTTCCAATAGCTGATAAACCATTTGGAAAAATGATGAATTCCAGCTGCCATTTTAATTTAAATTTATTTTTTAGTGAAATTAGATAAATTTCCATGAATATATTAGTGCCTTCTTATCTTCTACTGGACTCTCCTGACATATATTTTGCTCATTTTTATACTTTTATGTTGATTTGAGGAGTGCTATGGTGGCATAGTGGTTAAGAGCTATGACTGCCAGTCAAAAGGTCGGCAGTTTGAATCCACCAGGTGCTCCTTGGAAACCCTATGGGGCAGTTCCACTCTGTCAAAATTGACTCAATGACTTGGTTTATATGTATCATAAAGACAGGAAAGAAAGAAGAGACCAAAATGGATGTCAAAAGAGACTTCGAAACTTTCTCTAAAATATCCGGTAGCTAAAGGGAATAGAAGAAATTAAGAAGTAGAAGAGCTGAACAGAAGATTCAAAGGGCAGCTTGAAAGACAAAATAAAATATTATAATGAACTGTGCAAAGATCTGGAGCTAGAAAATCAAAAGGGAAGAAAACTCTCAGTATTTCTCAAGCCAAAAGAACTGAAGAAAAATTCAAGCTGCAAGTCGCAATATTGAAGGATTCTATGGGCAAAATATTGAACAGCTCAGGAAACATCGAGAGAAAGATGGAAGGAATACGCAGAGTCATTATACCAAAACTAATTGGCCAATGTTCAACATTTCAGGATGTAGCATATGATCAAGATCCAATGGTACTGCAGGAAGAAGTCCATGCTATGCTGAAAGGAATGGCAAAAAACAAGGGTCCAGGAACTGATAGAATACCAACTGAGATGTTTCAACAAACAAATGCAGCACTGGAAGTGCTCACTTGTCTATGCCAAGAAATTTGGAAGAGAGCTACCTGGCCAACCAACTGGAAGAGAGCCAATATATATGCCTATTCCCAAGAAAGGAGGTCCAATCAAATGCAGAAATTCTTGAACAATATCATTAATATCACATACAAGCAAAATTTTGCTAAAGATCATTCAAAAGTGGTTGTAGCAGTGTATTGACAGGGAACTGCCAGAAGTTCAAGATGAATTCAGGAGAAGATATGGAATGAGGGATATCATTGCTGATGTCAGATGGATCCTGGCTGAAAGCAGAGAATACCAGAAAGATGTTTACCTGTGTTTTATTGACTATGCAAAGACATTAGACTGTGTGGATCATAACCAATTACAGATAACATAGCAAAGAATGGGAATTTAGAGCACTTAATTTTGCTCATGAGAAACTTGGACATAGATCAAGAGGCAATCGTTCCAACAGAACAAGGGGATACTTCATGGTTTAAAGTTAAGAAAGATGTGCATCAGGTTTGTATCTTTTCACCATACTTCTTCAATCTGTACGCTGACCAAGTAACCTGAGAAGCCAGACTGTATAGAAGAATTTGGCATCAGGATTAGAGGAAGACTCATTAACAACCTGTGATATGCAGATGACAAGACGATGCTTACTGAAAGTGAAGAGGACTTGAAGTACTTAGTGATAAAGATCAAAAACCACAGCCTTCATTATAGATTACACCTCAACATAAAGAGAACAGAAATCCTCACAACCAGACCACTAAGAAACGTCATGATAAAAGGAGAAAATATTGAACTTGTCAAGGATTTCATTTTACTTGGAGTGACAATCAAAGCAGCATTCAAGAAATCAAATGACATGTTACTTTAGGCAAATCTGCTGCAAAAGACTTCCTTAAAGTGTTAAAAAGCAAAGATGTCACTTTAAGGACCACGGAGTGCCTGATCCAAGCCATGGTGTTTTCAACTGCCTTATATGTGTGTGAAAGCTGGACAAGGAGTAAGGAAGATCAAAGAAGAGTTGGTGCCTTTGAATAATGGTTTTACTGAAGAGTTTTTAATGTACCGTGGACTGCCAAAAGGAGAAAAAAAATCTGTCTTGGAAGAAGTACAGCAAGAATATCCTACTGAGTAGTTACATCTCTCTTATAGGGTTGCTGTAAGTTGGAATCAACTCAATAACAATGGGTTTCATTTGGTTTAAGTGGAGTTCAAGGAAAAAATGTTTTATATAAATATCACAAAATACATTTCCTAAATCTAAATTGATAATTTAGATTTAGGAAATGTATAAATTTTGTTGCATTTTTTATTTATGAGAAAATAAAATTTGTAACTCTTCAGGGTTATACTTTATCTATATTAATGGGGTGCCAATTATACTTTCTGAGCATTCTTTTTAGTTCATATGATTTTTCAGTTGAGTCTAATAGTGTTTCAGGTTGATTATATCATACGTAAATACCATTCGTTTTTGCTAGCTTTTCAAAGGTAAGATATTTTTGGTTCCAGTGTTGTTTGCCATGATATCCAGGTCTACAATTTCCAAGAAAAATGTTGAGTATTTGATCCTTAATGTTTGATTGTAACATTGATGGAAAACATTAACAGTGTTTTATTTTCCATTTAAACTATGTATGCATTTTATCATATTACAGATTTTTTTCTGCCTCTTCTAGACTATCAAAAAAAATTAGTATGTTTGTATTTAGTGTTCTATGGGAATTTGTATTATTTTTTACCAAAAATATTTATCCCCCACTTTTTTTATGTGATGTCAGGGTTTTTCTCTAACATCTTATATACAACACTTTCTGTTGGTTGTATCTTCAGAATAGATTCCATATCTGCCCACTTCTAAATTACTCCCTTGCCAACACCCTGGGCCTGGCTGCCATTACAGCTTGCTCAGACACCGCAAGGGCCTCCTAACTGCTCTCCCAACCTTCAATTTTTCCCTCTAGAGTCTAATCAGACAACAACCAGGGGAAAGTTCTTAAAACATTACTCAGGTGACATGTCTCTCTGATCAAATCTTTTCAAAGATTTTAAATAAATCCAAGTCCTTTAGGCTGCCATGATAGTCTTTTGGACATATCTCTCACCTCACTACAGGGCACCCCTCTCTCCCTTGATTTCTGTTGTGCATCCTCCTTGTTTTGTTTCATTGCCTCCAGGCCTTTGGACTGGGGTTGGTTCTCTCTCCTAGCATTTTTTTCTTTTTTTTGCATATTTTCCTGTTGGTTGTCTCTCCCCTTTCTTTCAGATCTCTGCTCAGATATCACTCTTAAGAAAGGACTTTGCTGACCAACTAATTTAACCTATAAATTAACATTCTACTTCAATGCCTTGCTCATTTTGTAAGCATTAGCATTACTTTGAATTTTACTGTATCTCTATTTGTATATGCATTTTTTGTGTATTTCTACATTGGAATGTAAGTTTCTGATGGGCAGAGATTTGTCTGATGGTTTACTTCTGTTTCTATGGGACCTGAAACAGCAGTTGACAAACAATATGCACTTACTTAATATTTTTTAATGAATGGATTATTGTACTGGTCCTATTGTAGGGCCATCTTAGGAATTTTGTAATTACAAATATACGTTTAAAATACAGTATCTTTTTTATCTACTGACAGCATTCATTTTCTGGGATTTGATTTATGGTATTAAATAATATGCATAAGTGAGGCTTGTCCAACTTTATATTTTTCTTCTTTTTATCAAATGTTTCAGTGATAATGCCATAAATATTCATGATATATTGATAACAATTTCTGATAACAATTAAGTAGCAACTACAATATACCAAGCAGTGTTCTACACATTTTGTTTATAATAAGTCACTTAACTTTCACAGGGAGTCCCTAGTTGCACTAAAAAAAAAAAAAAAATTTTTTTTTTTTTTTTTTTGCTGTTAACCAAAATATTTGTGGCTTCAGTCTGCCCAGAGGCACCTCAGAAGAAAGACCTAGTGATCCACCTCCAAAAGGTCACAGCAATTGAAAGCCCTACAGAGTATGGGTTTGCCATGAGATGAAATCAGTTGGATGGCAACTAGTTAATCCTCACAACGTCAAAACCTATTACTTCTATTGAATCTGTTACTGTTGTTACTGCCATTGTACAGATGACAAAATTGAGGCTCAGAGAGGTTAAGTAACTTGTTCTTGGTCATGCAACTAGAATTCTTATGATTATTATTAATCACACGGTTTTGTTCTATTTTATATTCTCCATTGTCTAAACAGAAGCATCGCAAAAGGGGAGCAGAGGAGGGCACATGCCCCAGGGTCCAAGTCCAAGGGTGCAGCAGACAAGGTACAGAATACTTTTAGGCACCACAAATATGAAAGCCAGACAAGAGGGGGAAGACATTTCTGCTGACTCATCAACATCTATTCATCTTGAAATTTGGGATAGGGAAAGACTGAACTTAGAGATTGCCCCTGGAAACTCCTTACCCTCACTATGCCCTGTGTCTGCAATATATTACAAAGTATAAGAATTGCAAGTTTCTTGCTATTTTGATAAAAGTAACATAAAAATTATATGACAGTGATTTGCTTTGGATTTTAATGGTTCAGTAGCTTTCTAGTTTAGGTATTTTCTATTCAGTGTTTTTTTTTGTATTTTATTGATTATATTTTGTTAATGTATATCTGTGAACAGACTTACACGCGTGTATATGAACACACACATGCATGCACACACTCCTACACTCATGAACACACATATCCACTCAAGGATTTCACGGATAAAATTATAATATTGACATGAAGGTAGATCTCAATAATTCTTGAGATATAGAAAGTTAATGGTTAAGAAGACTAAATTCCATCAATACTGTTTATATATTCTATGCAAATCTAATAAAAATCACAACAAAATTTGTAAAGAAAATGACAAACTAATTCTAAAACTTACGTAGGTATGTAAAGGCCCAATAGTAGCTAGAGTAGTACTAAAAAATAAGTAACAGCCCCTACCAGATACCTGACATTTTGTAATAAATGAACAGTGCTGTGTCCTTATTTAAATAAACAGACTTCTCATTTGACTAAATCGTTTATGTCATTGTTTAATTTCTATCTCTATGTTTACAACTACCAAATTTATATCTCCAAATAGAATCTCTTCCCTGAAATCTATGGTTGAATATCAACTTCCAAGTTAATCTCTCCATGAGGATATATGTTAAGTATTCAAAGTTGACGTATTTGAAGTTGAAAGGTTGATTAGGCTCTCCAAGATATTTTCCTGCTCAATCTTCATCCTATCAATAAATGATGCCTTTATTCAACCAAAGCTTTAGTAGCATCCCTGACTCCACTGTTCTCTCAAAGAATGCATTGTTCAGCATTTGCTCATTGTCTTCAGGATTTTGCTACTTTTGCTATTTTCCATACTTGATGGTTCAAGTCATCATACTTACTCACCTGTACTTTTGTAATATCTATCTAAATTGTCTTACTGTGCCCATCTTTGTACCATAAAGCACATGGAATAATCCATTTAAAGTATGTTAGATTTTATTACGGTTCTATTCAATTTTACAAAAACCTGAGTTGAATGGAAAGCTTTTAAAATTAAACTCAAGGCCCAACTCCATCTGGCCTCCATTGTTGTGTGCTCCTCAATTCCTATTACATCACTGGGCTCTTTCATTGTATTACAGCTATATTTTGCTGAGGTTTCTTCTTTGGATACTAACTCATCTCTTATTTTAGGGCTTTAGCCAGTTCATTTGCTTTGAGCAGTCTGCTTCTAGAAATGATAGAGAGACTTCATCCCTGAACCAGTTACTATTTTGTCCTTTACCCTACTTTTTTAATTTTTCTTCAGAGAGCAAGGCACCATCTAACTATATATGTAATTATGTGTATCTATTTCTGTCTACTACTAGAAAAAGAATTGATGCATGCAAACTCCAGTGTTGATGAAGAATATTGAATATACCATAGACTCCCAATAGAATGAATGTTTACTCATGCAGTCTTAGAAGAAATACAACCAAAATGTACCTTAGAAATTAGGACGGTGTTTTAGTCATCTAATGCTGCTATATCAGAAATACCACAGGAGGATGGCTTTAACAAAGAAAAATTTATTCTGTCACTGTCTAGTAGGCTACAAGTCCAAATTCAGGTCGTCGGCTCCAGGGGAAGGCTTTCTCTCTCTGTCTGCTCTGGAGGAATGCCCTTGTCATCAATCTTCCCTTGGTCTGGGAGCATCTCAGTGCAGGAATCTCAGACCCAAAGGACATGCTCTGCTCCAGCACTCCTTTCTTGGTGGTATGAGGCCCCCATGTCTCTCTTCTCACTTCTCTCTTTTGTATCTCAAAAGAGATCCACTTAAGACACTACCTGATCTTATAGATTTCATCAACATAACTTCTGCTAATACATTTTATTACATCATAGTGATAGGGTGTACAACACTTAGCGAAACCACATCAGATCGTAAAATGATAGGCAATCATAGAATCGGACAAGGGAATCATGACCTAGGCAAGTTGACAGATATTTTGGGGGGGGGGACACAATTCAATCCATGACAGCTGGTGAGACTTCAAATTGCTTACTTTGGACATGTCATCAGGAAAAACCAATTGCTAGGAAAAGGTACCATGTTTGGTAAAGTAGAGAGCCAACCAAAATGGGGGAAACCCTCAGTGAGACGGAATAACCCAATAGCTGCAACAATGGACTCAAAATACCAAAGATCATGAAGATGTTACAGGACATGGCAATCTTTCATTTTATTATGCATAAAGTCACCGTAACTCGGAACCAACTTGATGGCAGCTAACAACAACTAGAATGCATATACTTTGACATCCTGCTTTGGTATCTGAAAAAAATATTTGTGTCCAGAAAGTATTTCTTGGATGAGTGAATGCAACTTGTGTAGATTAGATTATTAGTCACCAAATATTGACATTATTCCCCTGCTTGCCCCCCCCCCACAGACCTACACTGTCTCCATGGGAGGAGTATATTTCCTGACCCATTGACACTAGTCTTGGCCATGTTACTTGGTTAATGGAATGTGGATATGAGTGTGAGTGTGGTGTTTCCCAGCCTAGTCTGTAAGAGACTTCTCCTCTGAAAGCTTGAAGTTCTACCATGAGATGAACTTGCCTCAAGTGTCTGCCGCCCCTTCAACTTGTCCAAGGAAATTAAGAGATGCATGGAAACAACCTGAACTCAAAACCCAGCTGATCTGTAGAGTTGCATGAAATACTTTTTATTACATGTCACTAAGATTTTGTGGTTGTCTTTTATGCATCATTATTGTAGTAAAATTCTGACTAATATCCCAACCCAGTGCCTTCGAGTCGATTCCATGACTAATATAGGAACATGATATGGAAGCCAAATACAGACCTAATGGTATATGAAGTATATGATTAATTCACTATACCTAGAAACAAGGGAAAGGGTTATCCTTGGTGCATCCTGAGTAGCGGGGTATTTCTCATCTCTTCCACATCAGGATTTGCCATATGACTTGCTGGGCAAATGGAATACGAATGAAGTGAAAGATTCCACATTCAAACAGAAGAATTAAGTGCCATTTACCTGGTTCCATCCATATTCCTATGCATTTGCCAGGATAGTGACTAACATAAGAGCTGCTAACCAGAAATGAAATAGGAAAGATGATAATACAGAGCAGATTTGCACTTGACTCACACCCAAGAGGTATTATAAATGAGAAATATCCCCACATTTTAAGTCAATGAAACTTGTGGATTGTCAATCAACTAGGATAGAGTTCAAGCCCAGTTCCAAGGATATAACCCAACCATTTCACCAATAACAGTAATCCCATTTGTCGTGATTATTTCTGGAGCATGAATTAAACCAGATGTTGTCTAATTAGGTCAACTGTTTATTTATTCTAGAAGGGGTTCATGCACCTGTAATTATTATACAAGTTTGAACTCAGGTTTTTTTTTTTTAACCCAGTTAACACAAATTTTAACTGATTTAGTGATAATGCAAAAAAAGTGCTGCTGCTGATGATAATGGTGATGATATACACCCGTCCCAACCCATATGTATTTTATATAATTAATACTGACAGGAGCTTGGGTGAAATTTTGACTTGCTCTACAAGCATGACTAGAAACCAGTGAGATATCACAGGTGTCTCCTATGAACAATAGGCATATTGGTTTTGACAGACCCTAAACCAAAGATGTCCCTATAATAGCTGACTTGAATATCATATTTTTAATACCATTAGGTGACCATTTATATATTTTTATAACTGGTCCTTATTAATGGTAAGATAAACGGGACATTAATAGATTTGAATATCAGTATAACAACAGAGAACTGCAAAAAATTCAAGCCAGATTCAGAAGAGGGAGTGGAACCAGGGATATCATTGCTGATGTCAGATGGATCCTGGCTAAAAGCAGACAATACCAGAAGGATGTTTACTTGTGTTTTACTGGCTATGCAAAGGCATTCGACTATGTGTGGATCATAACAAATTATGGATAACATTGTGAAGAATGGGAATTCCAGAACACATAATTGTGTTATCAGGAATCTGTACATGGATCAAGAGGCAATTGTTCAGACAGAACATGGGGAGACTGAGTAGTTTACCGTGAAGAAAGATGAATGTCAGGGTTGTGTCCTTTCACCATACCTATTCAATCTCTATGCTGAGCAAATAATCTGAGGAACTGGACTGTATGAAGAAGAATGAGGTATCAGAATTGGAGGAAGACTCATTACAGCCTGCATTATGCAGATGACACAACCTTGCTTGCTGGAAGTGAAGAGGATTTGAAGCATTTACTGAGGAAAATCAAAGACTACAGCCTTCATTATGGATTACACTTCAACACAAAAAAACAAAAATCCTCACAACTGGACCAATAAGCCAAACCACGATAAACAGAGAAAAGATTGAAGTTGTCAAGGATTTCATTTTACTTGGATCCACAATCAATACCATAGCAGCAGCAATCAAGAAATCAAAAGATGCTATTTCCAGAGGCAGAGCCAAGGTGGCAGAATAGACAGGCGCTTCCAGCGAGCTCTCTTTACAACAAACACCTGAAAAAAACAAGTGAAACAAGTATATTTATGACAAGCTAGGAGCCCTGAGTATCAAAGGCAAGCTTAGAAAAAGAACTGAGGGGCAGGGGGAGGAAGAGATGGTTCAGAAGTGGAGAGGAGTTACCAGACCTGAATCATGGGGAGCCCTTAGGCCCCATTCCCAGGAGCTGCAGTGGCGGGTTGGTACTAGTGTTCAGCCACAGTTTCCTCAGGGAGAAGCAGCCAGCCATACAGCCTACTCAGACCTCTGGAACCAGAGAAGAATGGCGCTCTCAGCAAAAGCTAATTACCTGCATATATTTCACTGCACCCCCCACTCTGCCCCCCCCGCCCCCCCTACTCCCAAGATGGCTTCAGTGGCTGACTTCCCTGGGCCTGAGATAGGTCCTGTTGAGAGCCTAGACCTATCCTCATGGGCTTTGAGAAGGAATAAATTTGCAATTGGGGAAAAACATAATTTACCACCTCCATTAACTGGGGAAGCTCAGGACAGAAGCAGCTCCTGATCAGACATAAACGGTCTGTGGACTTTAACAACCTTTCCCCTCTGCATGGACCTGTCTGGGCCTATTTCAGGAGAATAGGCCCCTGTTGGCAAACACCAACTATTTCAGCTGTGTGGTGGAGAGGTGGGTGTTTGATGTTTGACATTGCTTTGCCTATTAAACAGGGTCCTCACCTACCCATATCAGGGGCCTAAAGACAGATGGCTCCACTCAGGTCACCCAGCCACCCGCCAAAGGGATCCGAGGATAACTGGTACTTCTCAGTCCTTACAACCAAAAATATTGGGTGCCCATGGTCCGTCTGAAGAACCCACCCAACTGTACACTCTAGGGAATAGGGGCACACTTTCCTCAGAGACACTTGGGGGATGATTCTCAGCCCCCTGCCTTGTTCAGAGTATGACCATCTGCTACAACCAGATACAGGTACCTGCAACAATCACCCCTGCCCCTCTAAGGGTGTGGGACACAGCCTGCACCACACACTTGATGATCAGCTACCTAGACACCTGAGCGGAATTCATACAAGAAAACTGAATGCACTCCTAGACTGATCTACCTGATAACAGCTCTAACCATCTGGTGAGAGGACATCTGAGCTCCAAAAGTGAAAATAATCAAGTTAGCTCACTCAAGCAACCATCTGGGCATATCAAAACAAAACAAAGCAAGAAGCTATGACACAGTAAGCAAACATAAAATAAACTAATGCAATAACTTATAGATGGCTCAAAAAAAAAAAAAAAACAGTCAATTTCAAGTCACATAAAGAAACAGACCATAATTACCTCAACAAACTCTCGAAACAAAGAATCAAGGGATCTTCTAGATGAAAGTGCATTCCTGGAATTACCAGAGGCAGAAAACAAAACATTAATATGCAGAACCTTTCAAGACATCAAGAAGGAAATAAGGCAATGTGCAGAACAAGCCAAGGAACATACAGATAAAGCAAATGAAAAAATTAAAAAGATTATTCAGGAACATAATGAAAAATTTCATAAGCTGGAAAAATCCATAGACAGACAGCAATCAGAAATTCAGAAAATTAACAATAAAAATAAAGAAATAGACAACTCAATAGAAAGCCAGAGAAGCAGATTTGAGCAAATGGAAGGCAGAATTTCTGAACTTGAAGATAAAGCACTTGGCAGTCATATGTTTGAAGAAAAATCAGATAAAAGAATTTAAAAAAAATGAAGAAAGCTTAAGAATCATGGCAGACTGTATCAAGGGAAATAACCTACGAATGATTGGAGTATCAGAACAGGGAGGGATAACACAAAATACAGAGAAAATTGTTGAAGATTTTTTAGCAGAAAACTTCCCTGATATCATGAAAGAGGAGAAAATATCTATCCAAGATACTCGTCTAACTGAACATGAGGCAGATGTCAAAAGAAAGTCTCCAAGACAGATTATACTTGAACTTGCCAAAACCAAAGATAAAGAAAGAATTTTAAGAGCAGCTAGGGATAAAGGAAAAGTCACCTAGAAAGGAGAGCCAATAAGAATAAGCTTGGACTACTAGAAACCACACAGGCAAGAAGGCAATGGGATGACATATAAAAAGTTGAAGGAAAAAATTGCCAGCCAAGAATCATATATCCAGCAAAAATGTCTCTCAAATAGAAAGGTGAAATTAAGACATTTCCAGGTAAACAGAAGTTTAGAGAATTCATAAAAACCAACGCAAAACTACAAGAAACACTAAAGGGAGTTCTTTGGCTAGAAAATTGATAATATCAGGTATCAACCCAAGACTAGAACACTGGGCAGAGCAACCAGAAGTCAACACAAATAGGGAAATCCAAAAAAACAAAGCAAGATTATTAAAAAAAAAAAAAAACCCTCAAAACAGGGTAACAGCAATGTTATCATAGAAAAGAAGACAACATTAGAATAATAAAGAGGGAGTAAGAAATGTTATCATACACCTTCCATATGGAGTGGAAAATACGGCAATACAAAGAAATAAAAGTTACATTTAAATTTAGCAAAATAGGGGTAAATAATAAGGTAACCACAAAGGAGACAAGCTACCCTACTCATTAAAAAAAAAAAAAAATAGAGACTCAGCAGAAACAAAATCAACAACAACAGATATGAGGAAAGGACAATATATAAAGAAAATCTACTCAGCACATAAAATCAAGTGGGAAAAAGAAACTGTCAATACACAAAAAAAGACATCAAAATGATAGCACTAAATTCACACCTATCCATAATTACTCTGAATGTAAATGGACTAAATGCACCAATAAAGAGTCAGAGAGTCTCAGACTGGATAAAGAAACACGATCTGTCTATATGCTGCCTACAAGAGACACACCTTAGACTTAGAGACACAAACTAAAACTCAAAGGATGGAAAAAATATATCAAGCAAACAATAAGCAAAAAAGAGCAGGAGTAGCAATATTAATTTCTGACAAAATAGGCTTTAAAGTTAAATCCATCAGAAAAGATAAGGAAGGACACTATATAATGATTAAAGGGACAATACACCAAGAAGCTATAACCATATTAAATATTTACACACCCAATGACAGGGCTGCAAGATACATAAAACAAACTCTATCAGCATTGAATAGTGAGATAGATAGCTCCACAATAATACTGGGATACTTCAACACACCACTTTCGCTGAAGAACAGGATATCCAGAAAGAAGCTCAGTAAAGACACAGAAGATCTAAATGCCACAATCAACTAACATGACCTCATAGACATATACAGAACACTCCACCCAACAGCAACCAACTAAACTTTCTTTTCTAGTGCACATGGAACATTCTCTAGAATAGACCACATATTAGGTCATAAAGCAAGCCTTAGCAGAATCCAAAACACTGAAATATTACAAAGCATTTTCTCTGACCAGAAGGCCATAAAAGTGGAAATCAATAACAGGAAAAGCAGGAAAAAGAAATCAAACACTAACTAAACAATACCCTGCTCAAAAAAGATTGGATTATAGAAGACATTAAAAAAAAAAAATAAGGATGGAATAAAGAAATTCATAGAATCCAATAAGATGAAAACACTTCCTAACAGAACCTTTGGGACACAGCAAAAGCGGTGCTCAGAGGCCAATTTATATCAATAAATGCACACATACAAAAAGAAAAAATGGCCAAAATGAAAGAATTATCTCTACAACTTGAAGAAATAGAAACAGAGCAACAAAAAAAAACTCACAGAGACTAGAAGAAAACAAATAATAAAAATTAGAGCAGAACTAAATGAAATAGAAAACAGAAAAACAATTGAAAGAATTAATAAGACCAAAAGCTAGTTTTTTTGAAAAAAATCAACAAAATTGATAAACTACTGGCCAAACTGACAAAAGAAAAACAGGAGAGGAACCAAATAACCCGAATAAGAAATGAGATGGGCGATATTACAACACACCCAACTGAAATTAAAAGAATCATATCAGATTACTCTGAAAAATTGTACTCTAACAATTTGAAAACCTAGAAGAAATGGATGAATTCCTAGAAACACATTACCTACTTAAACTAACACAAACAGAGGTAGTACAACTAAATAGAGCCATAACAAAAGACGAAGCGAAAAGGGTAATCAAAAAACTGCCCCCCCCCCAAAAAAAAGCTCCGGCCCGGACAGTTTCACTGAAGAGTTCTACCAAACTTTCAGAGAAGGGATAACACCACTACTACTACAGGTATTTCAGAGAACAGAAAAGGACAGAATACTCCCAAACTCATTCTATGAAGCCACCATATCCCTGATACCAAAACCACGTAAAGACATCACACACACACAAAAAATTACAGACCTATATCCCTCATGAACTTAAATGCCAAAATCCTCAACAAAACTCTAGCCAATAGAGTTCAACAACATATCAAAAAAAAATAATTCACCATGACCAAGTGGGATTCATACCACGTATATAGGAATGTTTCAACATTAGAAAAACCATTAATGTAATCCATCATATAAATAAAACAAAAGACAAGAATCACATGATTTCATCAATTGATGCAGAAAAGGCATTTGACAAAGTTCAACACCATTCATGACAAAAACTCTCAGCAAAATAGGAATACAAGGAAAATTCCTCAACATAATAAAGGGCATTGATACAAAACCGATAGCCAACATCATCCTAAATGGAGAGAGCCTGAAAGTATTCCCCTTGAGAACGGGAACCAGACAAGGATGCCCTTTATCACCACTCTTATTGAACACTGTGCTGGAGGTCCTACCCATAGCAATTAGGCTAGATAAAGACATAAAGGGCATCCAGATTGGCAAGGAAAAAGTAAAAGTATCTCTATTTGCAGATGACATGATCTTATACACAGAAAACCCTAAGGAATCCTCCAGAAAACTACTGAAACTAATAGAAGAGTTCAGCAGAGTATCAGGATACAAGACAAACATACAAAAATCAGTTGGATTCCTCTACACCAAAAAAAGAACATCGAAGAGGAAATCACCAAATCAATACCATTTACAATAGCCCCGAAGAAGATAAAATACTTAGGAATACATCTTACCAGAGATGTAAAATACCTAAACATAGAAAACTAGAAGACACTACTGCAAGAAACCCAAAGAGACCTACCTATGTGGAAAAACATACGTTGCTCATGGATAGGAAGACTTAGCATTATAAAAATGTCTATTCTACCAAAGGCAATCTATAGATTTAATGCAATTCCGAGCCAAATTCCAACTTTTTAAAAATAATTTGTATTGTGCTTTAAGTGAAAGTTTACAAATCAAGTCAGTCTCTCACATATAAACTTATAATATCCGCCTTACTACACAATGAGACAGCCCGCTCCCTCCTTCCAGTCTCTCTTTTGGTGACCATTTTGTAAGCTTCTAACCGTCCCATCTTCCCTCCAAACAGGAGATGCCAACATAGTCTCAGGTGTCCACCTGATACAAGTAGCTCACTCCTCATCATCTCTCTCTCCAATCCATTGTCCAGTCCAATCCATGTCTAATGAGTCCAATGACATTTTTTAATGATCAGTAAAGCATTACTGGAAAAGAAGAATAAAGTGGGAGGCCTCACTCTACCTGATTTTAGAACATATTATACTGCCACAGTAGTCAAAACAGCCTGGTACTCCTACAACAACAGATTCATAGACCACTGGAACAGATTTGAGAATCCAGACATAAATCCATCCACATATGAGCAGTTGATATTTGACTAAGGCACCAAAACATTTAAATAGGGAAAAGACAGTTTTTTAAACAAATGATGCTGGCATAACTGGATATCCATCTGCAAAAAAATCAAACAAGACCCATACCTCACCCCATGCACAAAAACAAACTCAAAATGGATCAAAGACCTAAATATAAAATCTAAAATGATAAAGATCATGGAAGAAAAAATAGGGACACTGTTCAGAGCCCTAATACATGGCATAAAGAGTATATGAAACATTATTAATAATGCAGAAGAAAAACCAGGTAACTGGGAGCTCCTAAAAATCAAACACCTATGCTCATCCAAAGACTTCACCAAAAGAGTTAAAAGATTACCTAGACTGAGGAAAAGTTTTTAGGTATGACATTTCCAATCAGTGCCTGATCCCTAGAATCTACATGATACTGCAAAAATTCAACTACAAAAAGACAAATAACACAATTAAAAAATTGTCAAAAGATATGAACAGACACCTCACTAAAGAAGACATTCAGGTAGCTAACAGATACATGAGGAAATATTCATGGTCGTTAGCCATTAGAGAAATGCAGATCAAAACTACAATGACGTTTCATCTCACTCCAACAAGGCTGGCATTAATCCAAAAAACACAAAACAAGAAATGTTGGGGAAGTTGTGGAGAGATTGGAACACTTACACACGGTTGGTGGGAATGTAAAATGGTACAACCACTTTGGAAATCAATTTGGCGCTTTCTTAAAAAGCTACAAATAGAACTACCATAAGATCCAGCAATCCCACTCCTTGGAATATATCCTAGAGAAATAAGAACTTTTACAGGAATAGATATATGCACCCTTCTGTTCATTGCAGCACTGTTTAGAATAGCAAAAAGATGGAAGCAACCAAGGTGCCCATCAATGAATGAATGAATAAATAAACTATGATATATTCACATGACAGAATACTGCGCATTGATAAAGAACAGTGATGAATCTGTGAAACATTTCATAACATGGAGGAACCTGGAAGGCATTATGTTGAGTGAAATTAGTTACAACAGAATAAGTATTGTATAAGACCACTACTATAAGAACTAAGAAATAGTTTAAACAGAGAAGAAAATATCCTTTGATGGTTAAGAGAGATGGGAGGGAGGGAAGGAGAGAGGGAGGGAAGGAGAGGGATATTCACTAATTAGGTAGTAGATAAGAACTACTTTAGGTAGTAGATAAGAACTACTTTAGGTGATGGGAAAGACAACACACAATACAGGGGAGGTCAGCACAACTGGACTAAACCAAAAGCAAAGAAGTTTCCTGAATAAACTGAACGCTTCGAAAGCCAGAGTAGCCGGGGCAGGGGTTTGGGGACCATGGTTTCAAGGGACATCTAAGTCAATTGGCATAATAAAATCTATTAAGAAAGCATTCTGCATCCCACTTTGGAGATTGGCATCTGGAGTCTTCGGCCCTAGCAAGCGGCCATCTAAGATGCATCAATTGGTCTCAGTCCACCTGGATCAAAGGAGAATGTAGAACACCAAGGACACAAGGTCATTAAGAGCCCAAGAGACAGAAAGGGCCACATAAACCAGAGACTACATCAGCCTGAGACCAGAAGAACTAGATGGTGCCCAGCTACAACTGATGACTGCCCTGACAGGGAACACAGAGAACCCCTGAGGGAGCAGGAGAGCAGTGGGATGCAGACTCCAAATTCTCGTAAAAAGACCAGACTTAATGGTCTGACTGAGACTAGAAGGACCCTGGTGGTCATGGCCCCCAGACCTTCTCTTGGCCCAGGACAGGAACCAACTCTTCAGACAGGGATTGGACTGGACAATAGGTTGGAGAGGGATGCTGGTGAGGAGTGAGCTTCTTGGATCAGGTGGACACTTGAGACTGTGTTGGCATCTCCTGTCTGGAGGGAAGAGGAGAGGGTAGAGAGGGTTAGAAGCTGGAGGAATGGACATGAAAAGAGAGAGTGGAGGGAGGGAGTAGGCTGTCTCATTAGGGGAGGAGCAATTGGGAGTATGTAACAAGGTGTATATAAGTTTTTGTGTGAGAGACTGACTTGATTTGTAAACTTTCGCTTAAAGCACAACAAAAATTAAAAAAAAAAAAAGAAAGAAATCAAAAGACACATTGCATTGGGCAAATCTGCTGCAAAGGACTTCTTTAAAGTGTTGAAAAGCAAATATGTCACCTTGAAGACTAAGGTGTGCCTGACCCAAGGCATTGTGTTTTCAATCGCCTAATATGCATGTGAAAACTGGACAATGAATAAGGAAGACCAAAAAAGAATTGACGCCTTTGAATTGTGGCGTTGGCAAAGAATATTGAATGCACTGCCAAGAGAAGGAACAAATCTGTCTTGGAAGAAGTACAACCAGAATGCTCCTTAGAAGCAAGGATGGCGAGACTGTGTCTTACATACTTTGGACATGTTGTCAGGAAAGATCAGTTCCTGGAGAAGGACATCATGCTTGGTAAAGTACAGGATCAGCGGAAAAAAAGGAAGACCCTCAAAGAGAGAGATTGACACAGTGGGTGCGACAATGGGCTCCAGGATAGTAACGATTTTAAGAATGGTACAGGACCAGGCAGTGTTTTGTTCTGTGATACATAGGTTGGCTATGAGTCAGAACAGACTTGATGACACCTAACAACAACAATCAATTTGAAAATGATACCTTCAGTTCTTTTTTACTCCAATTTACTGAACGCTCTGTAATTCTGGTTGACTCATAGTGCCACAGTATTTCAAATTTATTTTCCTAACTTTTTTCAGATTCTTCGAAATCATCCTACTGAGTGATTTGGATAACTTTTATATACAACTTCCATCAACCTAGTTGCATGGTACATTCAAATATTAACAAAAAAAAAATTAGTCAACCCATTTATTTAAGTCTGATTAGAGCCACTTCATTTCTCACAAAAAGATTTAATAAATATCGAATTATTTTACAAATAGTTGTGTTGACATTTGTAAACATATTCCATTTTCTCATGCTTTACTTGAGTCATATTAAGCCCTGATATCCTCCTTCCTTTTGGGAATGTGAGAGTGGAGAGGCAATTAAGAATAATCCACAGCTGGCTCCAGTCAGACATCTCCTTTCCATGAACCCTTCCTTTATGATAAAAATCTCACATGAGATGATTCTAGATGATGTAATTATCAAGGAAGAGTAAAATTCCCGTGTTTCCATATGAGGTTTCATTTCACTGAGAATTAAGTTACCTTGATTAGTGTTTATTTTCCTCGTGCCACACACAAGCAGTTGCACCTAGAAGATATTGCTTGTTTAAGATATTTCTGTTCATTTGTTTAACTTTAAGAGTCTTCTTTGGGACCCAGTCAAGACAGCCAAATTGCATTTGGTTCTTTTTCTGGTCTTTAGGAGCCAATGATGTAACCACCAGGAAGGTAAGTAGCTATAAAAATGAATGTTTCTGCACAAATGAGTTCAAATGCATGACTGCAGGACATCAGGAATGTTCTGGATGAAATATGATGAATATGTTGTTGCTTCTAAGATTTTGTGGAAACTCTGGTGACATAGTGGTTAAGTGCTACAGCTGCTAACCAAAGGGTCAGCAGTTTGAATCTGCCAGGCGCTCCTTGGAAACTCTATGGGGCAGTTCTACTCTGTCCTATAGGGTCGCCATGAGTAGGAATCACCTCGATGGCACTGGGTTTGGTTTGGTTTTTTGGTTCTAAGATTTTGCAGGTAAGGATAAATTTTCTTAATCTTTTTATTCCCATAAGTGATTGTCTAGTCAAATATACATTATTCTATTTTAAACACCATTGTAGAAGCAACCTTCTGTATGTTCCTGCTATGAACATATTTTACATTTTGTTTGATTATTACTGTTCTAGTCCTACCCTTCTGAGAACCAATCCTTTTGAAATTCTCACCTGCTCTTCATATTAGGTTTCTAACTTACTCTTCTTACATTAATAACAAAATATTAATATCTGTATTTATAAATTTATCACTTCAACATGACAGTTAAATTATCTAGCCTGATGTATGGATTCAATAGATAATAAGTAACATATTTATATTTTCTTACTATTTTAAATAACTTTCGCATGCCATGTGAGGCAGGCAGTGCAGGAATTATCTATATTTTAATTTCAGGAAGGTAAATTGCTTACTTAGATGCATACCCCCAATAGCATATAAACACTGAAATTCAACCTAGTGTTTGTGAATTCACAATGAAACTGGAAGGGAAACAAAAAGAGGTAGCATAGAAAGAAAGAAGACGGGAAGGAAGGAAACGTATCTGAGCAAACTGTCTAGAAGCTTGGAGTGAGTAAAGAAGGCAGGTAGAAGAAATAGCAATATTTGTCAGTATTGGCTTTGTTTCATCCATTGTCAGAAGTAAGTTTCATACGTATGTATATATATATATATATATGTATATTCTTTCCAGATGAGGGTCATCATCCCATTTTGTGGGTGAGTAAATCAAGGCTACGGAAAGTAAAGAAGCATACTTAAAGTCATCAGCCAATTAAGGGCAGAGTGGGATTACAAATAAAAATCTGCGTAATTAAAAAGCCAACATTGTATCAATGATATTTCCCTTAACGTTATAATGGCTCCCACTTTATACTTACAATGTAAGCATTGCTGGACAGTATAAAATATCTATTTGATTCCTGAGTTTCCTATACAAAAAAGTAATGATGAAAGTGGTGAGAAATTTAAAGTCTTGAACACTACAAACACTCTGGGCTGTACCATACATAATACGACATGAACAATTGACTTCATTCTCCAAAAGTAAAAGATAAGAAATATTAGACAGTAAAGATAATTTAAATCTATTAGCCAGCAAAACATGTGAAAATAGTAGCCCAACCACTCCTGACTGTCTACTGTGTTAGTATCATAATCACTATTCAGGGACTGATGCTGAGTTTGTGCCATTGAGAATGGGTGAAAACAGGAGCACCAACTGGTCTCAAAGGCATTTAAACCCCTACTGAGATCTGGAGCTAATCATTTTATCTTACTTATTTGGAATTTATTATAATTTTTGATCAATTTACATTTAAAATTTTAAACATTACATAATTCTCTTTGACATATTTCATGCACTAAATACATAGCTGGAATATAAGCTTATCAATTTATCTGACTTATTACAAGAAAGGAATCCTGGTGATGTAGCGGATTCCAACCTGGCTGCTAACCAAAAGGCCTACAGTTCAAATCCACCAGCCACTCCTTGGAAGCCCTTATGGGGCAGCTCTCCTCTGTCCTATAGAGTCGGTATGAGTTGGAATCAACTTGATGACAACAGGTTTGGTTTAGTCTTTTTTAACACAAGAAAAATCTAAATGTTAACATCATTTTTGGTGAATTTATATTTTGAAATTAAAAAGAAATGTATATATCTAAAAAAAGCATAGATAGATTGTAACCTGTTTTACAAATGTTGAAATTAAGTTTTATAGTCAGTAAGTATTGCCGATATACAGCTAGTCAATGAAGGAAGTAAAACCCAGGTAATTGAAACTTGATTCTAAATCCCATTCTGTCTCCACAAAAATGTAATTACTTTTTAATCATGCCTGAACTCTGAGTGGACAAGAATATAATAAAAGAAAAAAACAACAGCAAATAAAATGAAACACTGTTTTAAGTCTTAAGGTGGAGAAATAAGAAAGACATTTAAAAGTAAATAACAAGGCTTCAACAACAGGTAAAGAGCGCAATAAGGCAGTAAACATGTTGAGTCGACAATAGTGACCATAGTGCTATAAAAAAAAAAAATATATATAGGATGTTAAAAAAAAAAAAAGACTTCACAGGGACACACAGTGATCAGTATCACATAAAATGGTGGTGGGACTAGAACTTGGGTTTACAGCACTGTGAAGATTTTCAAAGCTATTTAGGAAGTGGTAAAGGGAAAAGTAATGCATTCAGAATGGGAAGAGTTGTGAGCAAAGCTATGTTTATGTAATGATTTAAGCATTTTTTCTACAGCATGGGACTTGTAAAATGATTTATTGCATTAAAATAATACTTGAATGACATGGACAACTAGTTTAATTCCAATAAATCAGAAATTGCAACACCTGCTAAAGGGAAAAGCTGCTGGATGCACATTTTGAAGCATCTAGCTGCTTTATTTCGGTGTCAAGATGCTCCTCTCTTTTACATAACGCTGGTAACCTCTGCTGCACTTATTTTTTATTCTTTGTTTTCTGTTTGTATCTGTCATGACAATAGGTATCTATTGACTTATTCTGCTGTTTAATGTGTTTTTATTTGTTTTTGTCTTTTTTAACCATCCGAATTATTACATTAAACATTTACCTACAAGTACACCTATAGTTATGGAACATATTTGTTGTTGAAACTTTCATGTCAAAATATTTTTTGATTCAGTATTCTCTAGCCACAATAGTCCCTCCAACTCTTTAAACCATTGGAACATCACTTTATAATTTGAAATGTAGTGTTATACACATTATTACACACCTGATTGTTGTCTTAAGCCACATAAAAAAAAAAAAACATAGTGGTGAAAAATTTATATAGAGACGATGATTTGATGAAATAGTGGTTTGCCTAATAATAAAACAACATTTTTATAAGATTTTTCACTGTACTTTTCAAGGAGAGATTTGGAGCCAATTCTTGAACAATGCTCTTGGCAGGCTGAAGAATTTTTACCTTAGTAGAAGGTGAAGAGCAGTGGCAAATATTGAGACAAAGCTGTCTTTCTTCCTGCGCTGAGATGAAGGTCCGTGTTGCTGTGTGGAACTGCATCACGTAGAGAATTTCTAAAGGGAGCCAAGACCCGCTATGCAATTTCTTCATCCTTAGAGTTAAAGAACCGTAAGAATATTTCCTATACTTCAATCTATTCTTGAACATTGAGTGAATGGTCCAAAAAATGAATGATATTGGGTAATATTTGTGAGAAAACTACGTGTAGAATGTTCATTATATGTACACAGAGCTCTGGGTATATGGAGCAAGAAAAATATCTACAAAAAATATGAATTAATTAAGAGAATTAGATTCTGGCAACCAGCACAGAACCAATATGCACTTATGTCTTTAGTGATGTTCAATATCCAATGCCTTTATTTTTAACTGACTTGCTTACAGAGCTGTGTTTTGTTCTAGAGATCAGTGTTATGAAGGCAAGTGGGACTTGCTGAGGCACCGCAAATGACGTCAGTGTGATTATGTGTATCCAACTGGGGATCCATCATCAACACTGTTGGTAAACTACTGGTAAGTAAGCACTTTTATTCAACCTATTTCTGACTAAAAGAGCCAGTCCCCAAAATATACTAAAAGGTGGATGTCATGGATTGTATTATGTCCCCCCCGAAAAATGTGTGTATCAAGTTGGTTAGGCCATGATTCCCAGTGTTCTGTAGTTGTCCTCCATTTTGTGATTGTAATTTTATGTTAAAGAGGATTAGGGTGGGATTGTAACAAAAACATTACTAACAATGTACAAGTACCCAAAGAGAAATTAGATAACTCCTAAAAACCAAACACTTATGCTCATCCAAAGTCTTCACCAGGAGAGTAAACTGATTGCCTACAGACTGGGAAACAGTTTTTAGCTATAACATTTCTGATCAGCATCTGAACTCTAAAATCTACATGATATTGCAAAAACTCAATAACAAAAAGACAAATAATCCATTTAAAAAATGGGCAAAGGATAGGAACAGGTGCTTCAACGAAGAAGACATTCAGGCAGGTAACAGATACATGAGGAAATGCTCACAATCATTACCCGTTAGAGAAATGTAAATCAAAACTACAAGGAGATACCATCTCACTCCAACAAGGCTGCCATTAATCCCAAATCACAAAATAATAAATGTTGGAGAGGTTGTAGAGAGACTGGAACACTTATTCACTGCTGGTGGGAATTTAAAATGGTGCAGCCACTTTGAAAATCAATCTGGCACTTCCTTAAAAAGGTAGAAATAGAACTACCATAGGATATGGCAATCCCACTCCTTGGAATATATCTTAGAGAAATAAGAGCCTTTATATGAACAGATACATGCACAACCATGTTCATTGCAGCACTGTTTACAATAGCAGAAAGATGGAAGTAACCAAGGTGCCCATCAACAGATGAATGGATAAATAAATTGTGGTACATTCACACGATGGAATACTTCACACAGATCAAGAACAATGATGAATCCGTGAAATATTTCATAGCTTGGAGGAATCTGGAGGGCATTATGCTGAGTGAAATTAGTCAGTTGCAAAAGGACGAATATTGTATGAGAAGACTATTATAAGAACTCAAGAAATAGTTTAAACAGAGAAGAAAATATTCTTTGATGGTTATGAGGGTGGGGAGAAAGGGAGGGAGAAGGATATTTGCAAATTAGATAGTAGACAAGAACTATTTTAGGTGAAGGGAAAGACATCATACAACAAAGGAGAGGTCAGCATAACTGGACTAAATCAAAAGCAGTTTCCTGAATAAACCAAATGCTCCAAAGGCCAGAGTAGCAGGGGCAGCAGTTGGGGGACCATGTTTTCAGGGGACATCTAGGTCAATTGGCATAATAAAATCTATTAAGAAAACATTCTGCATCCCACTTTGGTGAGTGGCATCTGCAGTCTTAAAAACACTATCAAGCAGCCATCTAAGATGCATCAATTGGTCTCAACCTACCTGGAGCAAAGGAGAATGAAGAACACCAAAGATACAAGGTAATTATGAGTCCAGAAGACAGAAATGGCCACGTAAATCCAAGACTACATCAGCCTGAGACCAGAAGAACTAGATGGTGCCCGTCTACAACCGAAGACTGCCCCGACAGGGAACGAAACAGAGCATCCCTGATGGAGCACGAGAACAGTGAGATGCAGACCTCAAAGTCCCATAAAAAAATCAGACTTAATGATCTGACTGAGACTAGAGGAACCCTGGAGGTCACGGTCCCCAGACCTTCTGTTGGCCCAAGACTGGAACCATTCCCAAAGCCAACTCTTCAGACAGGGATTGGACTGGATTATAGGATAGAATATGATAGTGGTGAAGAGTGACCTTCTGATCTTAAGTGGACACATAAGACTATGTGGGCAGCTCCCGTTTGGAGGAGAGATGAGAAGGAAGAGAGGGACAGAAAGTGGCTGAATGGACACGGGGAATACAGGGCTGAGAGGAGTGTGCTGTCTCATTAGTGGGAGAGGAACTAGGAGCACATAGCAAGCTGTATACAAGTTTTTGTATGAGAGATTGACTTGATTTGTAAAGTTTCACTTAAAGCACACACACACAAAAGATGCAAAGAATACACAGAGTCACAGTACCAAAAGAAATGGTCGACTCTCAGTTGCTTCATGAGGTGGCATATGATGAAGAACTGGTAGTAGTGAAGCAAGAAGTCCAAGCTACACTGAAGGCACTGGCGAAAAACAAGGCTCCAGGAGCTGACAGAATACCCACTGAGTTGTTTCAACAAACAGATGCAGCCCTGTACATGCCCACTCCACTATGCAAAGAAATTTGGAAGCTAGCTACCTGGCCAACAGACTGCAAGAGATGCATGTTTGTGTCCATTCCAAAGAAAAGCGATCCAACAGACTGTGGAAGTTATCAAATGTAAATCATAGTATTAGTAAATATGGTAAACAAACAGACAAACTATCTACTCCACAGTGAATGTGACATTCTATCCCCAGGAGATCTAGTGAGTTTATGATGTTGTTGTTAGGTGCTGTTGGTCAGTTCCAACTCATAGAGACCCTGTGTACAACAGAACGGAACAGTGCCCAGGCCTGGGCCTTTCTCATTGCTATGTCTGAGCCCACTGTTGCAGCCACCGTCTCAATCTGTCTCATTGAGGATCTTTGTCTTTTTCACTGACCCTCTACTTTACCAAGCATGATGTCTTTTTCCAGGGACTGATTCCTCCTGATAATATGTCCAGAGTACGTGAGACCAAGTCTTGCCACCCACCTTTCTAAGGGGCATTCTGGCTGTACTTCTTCCAAGACAGGTGTGTTCATTCTTCTAGCAGTCCATGGTATATTCATTATTCTTCACCAACAACATAATTCAAGTTTCAGTTCTTTTGTCTCCCTTATTCATTGTTCAGCTTTAGCTGCACATGAGGTGACTGAAAATATCATGGCTTGGTTCAGGCACACCTTAGTCCTCCAAGTGACATCTTCGATTTTTAACACTTTGAGGTCTTTTGTAGCAGATTTGCCCAATAAAATATGTCATTTGATTTCTCGAAGTCTGCTTCCATGGGTGTTGATTGTGGATCCAAGTAAAATGAAATCCTTGGCGACTTCAGTATTTTCTCTCTTTATTGTGATTTTTTTATTGTTCCAGTTGTGAGGATTTTTGTTTTCTTTATGTTGAAGTGTAATCCATACTGAAGGCTGAAGTCTTTGATCCTCATCAGTATGTGCTTCAAGTCCTCTTCACTTTCAGTAAGCAAGGTTGTGTCATCTGCATGTCTAGGCTGTTAATGAGTCTTCCTCCAATCCTGGTGCCCCTTCTTCTTCATATGATCCAGCTTCTTGGACTGTATGGATTATATGTTTTTTTAAAGACACTGAGTTTTTGGTAATTTACTATGGCAGCCCTAGAAAATGAATACAGAGCCCTTCACCAAGGGCAAGTCAAGTTAGCACCAAAAATGCTCCTGTAAGGGTAGCCACGTAACATGAGACATGGCAGTTTTTAAAAAGTATGAAGTAAAACTTTCAGCTTTGAGAAAGAAAGGGCTCCTCTAAGTCCAAGTTCTAAGTCCATTGCTGTTGGGTCAATTCTATCTCATAGCGACCCTAAAGGACAGAGTAGAATTGACCCATAGGGTTTCCAAGGAGTGACTGGTAGATTCGAACTGCTTGAATAAGTATTGTGAAAAAATACAACCCTGACACACAACTTTTCTGAGCTTAGTATTAAAACAAAACAAAACAAAAAGTCGCTATTGAGTGGATTCTGACTCATAGGGACCCTATAGGACAGAGTAGAGCTTCCCCACAGGGTTTCCAAGGAGCGACTGGTAGATTCAAACTGCAGACCTTTTGGTAGCAGCCAAATGCATAACCACTGCACCACCAGTGGCTTTCAAATCAGCTATAGGCTGATGATCTTCAAATTCTTAGAACCCAGAAAACTACTCTACCTCAGAGTGGTATCCACAGCTGGGAACTGTTCTCCACACTTGGATGACCTCAGACATCCAAATCTAACATGTACAGAAAAAAATCTTTTGGTCATTTTCTCAAGCTTGTTCCTCCATGGTTTTCCACATGGTAGAGAATGGCTCTGGTGACCATGCGCTCATGGTAGCCTGAAATCTAGAAGTCACCTTTGATTCTCCATTCCCCTCATCCCATACGTCTGATTGACCAGCAATTCTTGGCAGCTCAAGCTCCAAAGTACACCTCAAGCCTGCCCACTGTTCCCACCTGCACTTCCACCATCACTGCTCACCCTGACCACTGCAGAAGCATCCTGACCGGTCCTCTGTATTTGCTGTCTTCAAGTTCTCCTGGGCTACAGTTAATTCCTGGGACACATTCTTTCTGAAGACCATCGAACAATAGAAGGAGAAGGGCATTTAGTTGTATGCTACCTCCTCCGCTTGAGCTGCATGCCCCTCAGAAATCACTTTCCAGTGTGCAGTCTATAATGTCTCTATCCCAATTTCCTGTCTTTGGCCGCACTGCTTTGATAGCGTGCATGCATATGTGCTTCAGGGGTCATGTAGACAGCTGCTTGGAGGAATTTTTCTTAGTACAATCATGGTTGTGTGCCATCAAGAGATTCTGACTCATATCAACCCTGTATGACAACTTAGAACTGCCTCACAAGGTTTCCTATGTTGCAGTCTTTATGGTGCAGCCCTGGTGGCACCGTGGTTAAGAGCTCGGCTGCTAACCAAAGGGTGGACAGTTCGAATCCACCAGTTGGTTCTTTGCAGAAAGACATGGCATTCTGCTTCTGTAAAGACTTATAGTCTTAGAAACCCTATGGGGCAGTTCTACTCTGCCCTATAGGGTCGGAATTGATTCAATAGCAACTGGTTCGGATTTTGTTTGGTTAGAATCTTTATGGGAGCCCATCTCCAGATCTTTTCAACCCCTGAGCTGGTGGGTTCCAACGGCCCACCTTTCAGTTAGCGAAGCACTTAACCGTTGCACCTCCAATACTTAACTCTGCATGTGAGAGGGCCCTCTCCTGACGTCTCCTGTCTCCTCACCCCGCACACCTTGGCGTTGTCCTTGCTTCTAGACCCCACCCTCCCCTCTGGAGGCCCAACCCCCCCACGCCCGCCCCCTACCCGGGCCGCTGGGGGGGGCCGGCAGCCATGTTCCTCGCCCTCCAGCCAGTTACTCCCGGACGCGCTGGGACGGGTGGTGAGGGGCCCGGGCAGGTGGCGCGCCTTACAGCGGACGGTGTTCGTGCTGCTTTCCGTGCCGTGGTTTCTGAAAGGTAGGAAACTCCGGCAAGTGGGTGGAGGGACCCGCTCCCAGACTGAACAAGCCCGGCCCCTCGAAGGTGTGGAGGGAAGGCGCCAGGAGGGCGGTTCCCAGTGCCAGCATCCCGTGGGCTCCAGAGGTTGGGGAGTCCGGACGTTGGGTTAGCAGCTGGCATCGCCCCCTCCGGCGTACCCCGTCCCGAGTGATCCCCTGGGGCGGACGCGGTGCGGGGCCGGGCGGACGCAGCCACTCTAAGGGCTGCGAGAGGGAGCCTCTGGCCCGGGAGACGCAGCTGGTCTGCGAAATTTCATCCCCATGGATTTGTGGCGGGGGCGGGGTCCAGCCGCGGGATCCAGCTGCGGAGTGCCCTCGGGCCTGGGGGCTTGAAGGGCTTGGGGAGAAAGGCCGTGTCCAGGGCTGCGCCCAGGTCCCTACTCTGCCCGGGGCGGGTTTGCAGGCCAAGCTGGGTGATGGGCTCCTGCCCCCCCGCCCCCACCTGCTCCCTGTGCCGGGGGGAAACCAAGGCCCAGAGTTCGCCCGGGGGGGTGAGACTCCAGACTGAGGACGGGGCACTCGCCCCCGTTCGTCGTCCCACCCCCACCAGACTCCTTAGGGTGCCAGGGACAGGGGAGAGAGGGATCCCCCGCCCAAGGCCCCGCTGCCCCTTACTGTTTTGGGCGCTGTGCCTGGGAGGCTGAGGCAACCCGCGCCCTCGCCCGCGCCCGGCTGGTCTACTCTCGGGGCTGGGGCGTCTGCGCGGCCTCGGCCCCACCTGGAAAGGAAGGGGTCCTGGGAATCTGTGGAGCAGCGCGGGGATCCTACTCCTTGTGGAAGCAGCAGCGATTCAGTGTGTGTTAACAGTGTGGATGCCGGTCCCGCTCCCCCTCTGGGTGGCGGGGGTGGGGGTAGCAGGAAGGGGTCCTGAGCGCCCATGTTGTTTGTTAACTTAAACGTTTGCGTGGCGCTGTGTAGCGGTAGCTGTGGACGCGGTTTCTGGTGCTGAGGGGATTTGAGGGTTCCTCAAACTGGTGGGATTTGGAGCCTCTACCCTGGTGGCAGTGGGTTCAGTGGGTTACCCTGGTGGCGTAGTGGTTAAGTGCTAAGGCTGCTAGCCAAAAGGTTGGCAGTTTGAATCCACCAGGCGCTCCTTGGAAACTCTGTGGGGCAGTTCTACTCTGTCCTATAGGGTCGCTATGAGTCAGAATTGACTCGATGGCAACAGATGTGGTTTTTTTTTTTAGGTTGGAGATTAGGTGTCTCTCGGGCTGACATTTGAAGGTCTGGAGCTGACGGTTTATGAGGGCTTGTAAGGGTTTTAAGCGCTCCGGCCATGGGCACCAACCCGATCTTCCAGCCCCTGCGGACGGACCGCCCCCCCCTTCCGGGGGGGATTGGCTGCTCTGGGACCCTGAGCCCAGAGGGCGGTGAGAAGCTGACAAACGTGAGTGATGCCCTGCAGGCCCCAGTCGGCGGGGCAGCCCTGCTCACACGGTCTCAATAGGGGCAGTCGGCTTCGTGCCTGGGGGGTGGTTTCCGAATGTTTCCTCGTGGCCCCCCCCCCCGTGCGGGGCGACAACTCTCCCCTGGGCGGGGACCTAGTAGAGGCCTGCAGGGCATCAGGGTGTGGAGGGGCAGAGCTTGGGCGGGGAGGGCGCGGCCCTGCAGGTTCCTGTACATGACCACGGCAGGGGGGTGCGGGTCGTGAAGGCTGGGCCTGGTCGAGGACCCACTAGGTCTCGCAGAAGGAGTGGGTTAGGATAATCATAGCATTAATGGGAGTATTGAGAGAGCGCCCTGGGGCGTTGGGTCCCTCGGGAAGAAAAGCTTCTGCTGTCGCCACTGGAGCGGTACCCAGTTCGTCCCGTCTTAGGTCCAGGAGGTTTCCATGCTCGGAGGGTCTGGTGGGCAGAACAGAACCGGCGGTGCGCACGCCCTCTCGCGGCCTTGCGCCCAATCGCTGAGGTTCAGTGTCAGGTGATTCTAAGCCATGGTTTTGGAACTCAATAGTGAAGCAGAGCAAATAAATGTTGCAGTGCCTTGATGGGACCAGTGGAGACAACAAGAAGCAAAGCACAGCTGAAACTTCAAAATTCCACTGAGTGTTAGTAGGATTTGGAGGGAGAAAATAGACGGAGAGTCGAGAGGCCCAGAGATGCAGAAGGGTTAGAGGATTAGGATTAGGGGTTAGGGTTTGGTGTTAGGGGTTCAGGTTGGGGGGTTAGAGGTTTGGGAGTTAGGTTTAGGGGTATAGGTTTTAGGTGGCTGGGGGTTGGGGTTAGGGCTGGGGTTACTAGGCTAGGGCACAAGTGGTTTAGGGTTATGGTTAGGGTTAGAGTGAGGCTGAGGTTGATTCCCAGTCTTGTGTACCGTCTCTTCCTTCACCAGAGTTACCACATATCTGTCCTTTGGTTGGAAACCCTGATGGCATAGTGGTTAAGACCTGCCAGTGCTAACCAAAGGTCTGCAGTTCGAATCCACCAGGCGCTCCTTGGAAACTCTATGGGGCAGTTCTAATCTGTCCTATAGGGTCTCTATGAGCTGGAATCGACTCGACGGCGGTGGTTTGTTTTTTTTGGTTATTGTTTAGTTAGCTTTTCTCTACCTACTCTCCGTCTGCCTGGTGAACATCAAGGATTGTTTCTGTGTGTAAATGTTTTCATGAGTTTTTATGATCGTGGTCTCTTAGTGTATATGTCGTTTTGTGATTGACTTAGTCAGCATGATGCGCTCCAGATTCATCCATGGTGTGAGATGTTTCGGAGATTCATCATTGGTCTTCATTGTCGTGTAGTGTTCCACTGTGTGTATGTACTGTAGTTTGTTTATCCATTCCTCCGTGGATGAGCACTTAGGTTGTTTCCATCTTTTTGCTACTGTGAATAATGTCACAGTGAACACGGGTGTGCATATGTCTATTCCTGTGACTGCTCATGGAAACCCTGGTGGCTAGTGGTTAAGTGCTACGGCTGCTAACAAAAAGTGTTAGGGTTTGAGGTTTGGGATGTTAGGGTTAGGGTTGTTAGAGTTCTGGTTGTTAGGGTTTGGGGTTAGGGGTTGGGGTTAGGGTTTTGGGGTTAGGGATGTTAGGGTTAGGGTTGTTAGGGTTTGGGTTAGGGTTTTTCGGTTGGGGTTAGGTGTTAGGGTTAGGTTTAGGGTTTGAGGTTAGAGTTTGGATTTACAGGTTAGGTGTTAGGGGTTGCAGTTTGGGGTTTACAGTTTTGGGGGTTTAGGGTTTTGGGGTTTAGTCAGTAGGGTTTGGGTTAGGTTTTAGGGGTCAGGATTTAGGTTTAGGGTTGGGGTTGGTGTTGAGTTTGTTTGGGATATGTGGTTTGGGGTAAGAGGGTGGGTGTTAGAGGTTTGGGGGTTAGAGATTGAGGGAGTTAGAGGTTGAGGGGTTAGAGGGTGAGGGGGTTAGAGGTGAGAAGATTATAGAGTGAGGGAGTGAGAAGGTGAGGGTGTGAGGAGGTGAAGGTTAGGGTTTAGGGTTAGAGGGTTTAGGCTTAGGGTTCAGAGGCTTAGGGTTAGGGGGTTAGGGTTTCAGAGTTCAGAGGTTGGGGTTGGTGTTGTGGTTAGGGTTAGAGAGTTAGGGTTAGAGGGTTAGGGTTGGAGGTTTAGGGTTAGAAGATTAGGGGTATGGTTTAGAGGTTTAGGGTTAGGGGTTAGGGCTAGGGTTTAGGGGTTCAGGTTTAGGGGTGTGGGATGGGTCTGGGGTAAGGTTTTAGGGTTTAGGGTTAGAGGGTTATGTTTAGGGCTTAAGGCTTAGAGTTTAGGGTTTCAGGACTTAGGGTTTAGGGCTTAGGGCTTAGAGCCTAGGGTTTAGGACTTAAGGTTTAGGGTTTAAGGCTTAGAGTGAGGGTTAGGGCTGGGGGCTGGGGTTAGGGTTTAGGGTTTAGTGTTAGGGTATTAGGGTTAGAGGGTTAGATGGTTTAACGTTTAAGTTTAGGGTTTAGGGGTTGGGGTTAAGGGTGTTAGTGTTTAGGGTTTTGGCATTTAGGGTGTTAGGGTTGAATGTGTTAGGGCTAAGGGTGTTAGGGTTTTGTGTGTTAGGGTTTTAAGTGTTAGGGTTTACAGTTTAGGGTTAAGTGATAGGGTTAGGCTTAGACTCATTCTTAGGTTTAGGGCTAGGGATTTGAGGTTTAGGGTTTGGCGTTGGGTTTGGGGGTTGGGGTTAGGTTTAGGGCTAGGATTAGAGGGCTAGGGTTAGAGGGTTAGAGTTAGAGGGTTAGGGTTTCAGGTTAGCGTTAGAGGGTTAGGGTTCGAGTTAGGGTTAGGGTCGTTAAGGTTAGGGTGGTTAGGGGTTAGGTGTTAGGGTTTAGGGTATAGGGGTTAGAGTTTGGGTTAGGGTTAGAGTTTAGGGCCTTGGGGGTTAGGACCTAAGGGCTTAGGGTCTTAGGGGCTTTGGGACTTAGGGCTTAGGGGCTAGAGTTAGAGGGCTAAGGCCGGAGGGCCAGGGTTATGGTTTGATTCCTGGTTGGCAATTTTTTTCCTTCAATATTTTGTATAAGTCATCCCATTGCCTTCTTGCCTCCATGATTTCTGCTGAGTAGTCCAAGTTTATTATTATCTACTCTCCGTTTTTGGTGACTTCCTTTATCCCTAGCCTCTCTTAAAATTCTCTTTATGTTTGATTTTGGCAAGTTTGATTATTATATGTCTCAGTCACTTTCTTTTGAGATCACCTTATGTGGAATTTGATGAGCATCTTTCATGATATCAGGGAAGTTTTCTGCCAACAAATCTTCAACAGTTCCCTGTGTATTTTCTGTTAGCCCTCCCTGTTCTGGTACTGCAATCACTCATAGTTATTTCTCTTGATAAAGTCCCACATGATTCTTTGGATTTCTTCATTTAAAATTCTTTTATCTGGTTTCTTTTCAAATATATTGGTCCCAAGAGTTTTATCTTTTATCTCAGTAATTCTGCCTTCCAGTTCTTCAGTTGTGCTCTTCTTACTTTCTATCGAGTTTTCTAACTCTGTAATTTTATTGTTAATCTTCTGAATTTCTGATTGCAGTCTCTCTATGGTTTCTTGCAGCTTATTAAATTTTTAATTATGTGCTTGAGTAACCTTTTTAATTTTTTCAGCTGCTTTATCTTTGTGTTCCTTGGCTTGTTCTGTATTTTGCCTCATTTCCTTCCTGATATCTTTGAGAGTTCTGTATATTAATCTTTTGTATTCTGTATCTGGTAATTCCAGGATTGCACCTTCATCGAGAAGATTCCTTGAGTCTTAGTTCTGAGAGCTTGTTGAAGCAATCATGGGTCAGCTTCTTTTTTTTTTATTTTAATAATTTTTATTGTGTTTTAAGTGAAAGTTTACAAATCAAGCCAGTCTCTCACATAAAAACTTATACACAACTTGTTACATATTCCCAATTACTTTCCCCCCAATGGGACAGCCCACTCCCTCCTTCCACTCTTTCTTTCCGTGACCATTTTGCCAGTTTCTAAGCCCCTCTACCCACCCATCTCCCTTCCAGGCAGGAGATGCCAACATAGTCTCAAGTGTCCACCCAAACCAAGTAGCTCACCCCTCACCAGCATCCCTCTCCAACCCATTGTCTAGTCCAACCCATGTCTGATGAACTGGCTTTGGGGATGATTCCCGTAGTGGGTAAACGGAAGGTGTGGGGGCCATGATCACTGGGGTCCTTCCAGTCTCAGTCAGACCATTAAGTCTGGTCTTTTTATGAGAATTTGGGGTCTGCATCCCACTGTTCTGCTCCCTCGAGGGATCTCTGTTATGTTCCCCGTCAGGGCAGTGATTGGTTGTGGCCCGGCACTGTCTAGTTCTTCTGATCTCAGGATGATGTAGTCTCTAGTTCATGTAGTCCTTTCTGTCTCTTGGGCTCGTTATTATCTTATGTTCTTGGTGTTCTCCATTCTCCCTTGATCCAGGTGGGTTGAGAATCATTGATGCATCTGAGATGGCTGCTTGCTAGCATTTAAGATCCCAGATGCCACTCTTCAAAGTGGGATGCAGAATGTTTTCTTAATAGATTTTATTATGCCAGTTGACTTAGATGTCCCCTAAAACCATGGTCCCCAAACCCCTGCCCCTGCTTTGCTGACCTTCGAAGCATTCAGTTTATTCAGGAAACTTCTTTGCTTTGGTTTAGTCCAGTTGTGCTGACCTCCACTGTGTTGAGTGTTGTTCTTCCATTCACCGAAAGTAGTTCTTGTCTATCTCTTTAGTAAATACCCCTCTCCTACCCTCCCTGCCTCCCCCCCTCATAACAACAAAGGAATATGTTCTTCTCAGTTTAAACTATTTCTCAAGATCTTATAATAGTGGTCTTATACAATATTTGACCTTTTGCTACTAATTTCACTCAGCATAATGCCTTCCAGGTTTCTCCATGTTATGAAGTGTTTCACAGATTCGTCACTCTTCTTTGTTGATGTGCAGTATTCCATTGTGTGAATATACCATAATTTATTTATCCATTCATCCATTGATGGGCACCTTGGTTGGTTCCATCTTTTTGCTATTGTAAACAGTGCTGCAATAAACGTGGAAGTGCATATATCTATTTGTGTAAAGGCTCTTATTTCTCTAGGATATATTCCGAGGAGTGGGATTGCTGGGTTGTATGGTAGTTCTATTTCTAGCTTTTTAAGGAAGCACCAAATTGATTTCCAACGTGGTTGTATACCCTTTTACATTCCCACCAGCAGAGTATAAGTGTTCCAGTCTCTCCACAGCCTCTCCAACATTTATTTTTTTGTGTGTTTTGGATTAATGCCAGCCTTGGTGGAGTGAGATGGAATCTCATTGTAGTTTTGATTTGCATTTCTCTAATGGCTAATGATCGAGAGCATTTCCTCATGTATCTGTTAGCTGCCTGAATGTCTTCTTTAGTGAAGTGTCTGTTCATATCCTTTGCCCATTTTTTAATTGGGGTGTTTGTCTTTTTGTGGTTGAGTTTTAGCAGAGTCATGTAGGTTTTAGAGATCAGGCACCGGGTGGAGATGTCTTAGCTGAAAACTTTTTCCCAGTCTGTAGGTGGTCTTTTTACTCTTTTGGTGAAGTCTTTAGATGAGCATAGGTGTTTGATTTTTAGGAGCTCCCAGTTATCTGGTTTGTCTTCGTCATTTTTAGTAATGTTTTGTATTCTGTTTATGCCCTGTATTAGGTCTCCTAATGTTGTCCCTACTTTTTCTTCCATGATCTTTATCTTTTTAGATTTTATGTTTAGGTCTTTGATCCATGTGGAGTTAGTTTTTGTGCATGGTGTGTGGTATGGGTCCTGTTTCATTTTTTGCAGATGGATATACAGTTACGCCAGCACCTTTTGTTAAAAAGACTGTCTTCTCCCCAATTAACTGACACTGGGCCTTTGGCAAATATCAGCTGCTCATATGTGGATGGATTTATATCTGGATTCTCAGTTCTGTTCCATTGGTCTATGTGTCTGTTGTTGTACCAGTACCAGGCTGTTTTGACTACTGTGGCAGTATAATTGGTTCTAATATCAGGCAGAGTGAGTCCTCCTACTTTGTTCTTTTTTAGTAATGCTTTACTTATCCATGACTTCTTTCCCTTCCATATGAAGTTGGTGATTTGTTTCTCCATCGTTTTAAAAAAATGTCATTGGAATTTGGATCGGAAGTGCATTGTATCTATAGATGGCTTTTAGTAGAATGGACAATTTTATAATGTTGTCTTCCTATCCATGAGCAAGGTATGTTTTTCCAATTACGTAGGTCCCTTTTGGTTTTTTGCAGTAATGCCTTGTAGTTTTCTTGGTATAGCTCTTTTACATTTTTGGTAAGGTTTATTCCTAAGTATTTTATCTTCTTGGGGGCTGCTGTGAATGATATTCATTTGGTGATTTCTTCTTCAATGTTCTTTTTGTTGATATAGAGGATCCAACTGATTTGTATGTTTATATTGTAATCTGAAACTTTGCTGAACCCTTCTATTAGTTTTAATAGTTTTCTTGAGGATTCCTCAGGCTTTTCTGTGTATAAGATAATGTCGTTGGAAAATAGAGACAATTGAATTTCTTCCTTACCAATCTGGATGCCCTTTATTTCTTTGTCTAGCCCAGTTGCTCTGGCTAGGACCTCTAGCACAATGTTGAATAAGAGCGGTGATAAAGGGGATCCTGGTCTGTTTCCCGTTCTCAAGGGAAATGCTTTCAGGCTCTCTCCATTTAGGATGATGCTGGGTATTGGCTTTGTATCAATACCCTTTATTATGTTGAGGAATTTTCCTTCTATTCCTATTTTGCTGAGAGTTTTTATCATGAGTGGGTGTTGGACTTTGTCAAATGCCTTTTCTGCATCAATTGATAAAATTATGTCGTTCTTGTCTTTTTTTTTATGTGGTGGATTACATTAATTGTTTTTCTAATATTAAACCAATCTTGCATACCTGGTATAAATCCTACTTGGTTATGGTGGATTATTTTTTTGATATGTTGTTGAATTCTATTGGCTAGAATTTTCTTGAGGATTTTTGCATCTATGTTCATGAGGGATATAGGTCTGTAATTTTCTTTTTTTGTGTGTGCTGTCTTTAGCTGGTTTTGGTATCAGGGTTATGCTGGCTTCATAGAAGGAGTTAGGTAGTACTCTGTCCTTTTCTATGCTTTGAAATACCTTCAGTAGTAGTGGTAAGTCTTCCCTGAAAGTTTGGTAGAACTTTGCAGTGAAGCCGTCAGGGCCAGGGCTTTTTTTTGTTGGGAGTGTTTTGATTACCTTTTCAATCTCTTTTTTTGTTATGGGTCTATTTAGTTGTTCTACTTCAGTTTGTGTTAGTTTAGGTAGGTAGTGTGTTTCTAGGAATTCATCCATTTTCTCTAGGTTTTCAAATTTGTTAGAGTACAATTTTTTGTAGTAATCTGATATGATTGTTTTAATTTCAGTTGGATCTGTTGTGATATGGCCCATCCCATTTCTTATTTGGATTATTGGTTTCTTTTCCTGTATATCTTTAATCAGTCTTGCCAATGGTTTATCAATTTTGTTAATTTTTTCAAAGAAGCAGTTTTTGTCCTTGTTAACTCTTTCAATTGTTTTTCTATTCTCTAATTCATTTAATTTTGCTGTAGTTTTTATTTTTTGCTTTCTTCTGGTGCCTGACAGTTTCTTTTGTTGCTCTCTTTCTGTTTGTTCACGTTGTAGGGACAGTTCTTTCATTTTGGCTCTTCTTTAATATGTGTGCCTTTATTGATATAAATTGACCTCTGAGCACTGCTTTCACCATGTCCCAAAGGTTTTCATAGGAAGTGTTTTCAGTCTCGTTGAATTCTGTGAATTTCTTTATTCCCTCCTTAAGGTCTTCCATAACCCAGTCTTTTTTTGAGCAGGGTATTGTGCAGTTTCCAAGCATTTGATTTCTTTTCCCTGGTTTTTCTGTTATTGATTTTTACTTTTATGGTCTTTTGTTCAGAGAAGATGTTTTGTAATATTTCAATGTTTTGGGTTCTGCAAAGACTTGTTTTATGACCTAATATGTGATCTATTCTAGAGAATGTTTCATGTGCACTAGAAAAGAAATTATAGTTTGCAGCTGTTGGGTGGAGTGTTCTGTATAAGTCTATGAAGTGAAGTTGTTTAATTGTAGCAATTAGATCTTCCGTGTCTCTATTGAGCTTCTTACTGCATTTCCTATCCTTCACCGAGAGTGTTGTGTCGAAGTCTCCTATATAATTGTGGAGGTGTCTGTCTCCCTTTTTAATTCTGTTAACATTTGTTTTATGAATGTTGCAGCCCTATCATTGGGTGCATAAATATTTAATACGGTTATATGTTCCTGGTAAATTGTCCCTTTAATCATATGTAGTGTCCTTCTTTATCCTTTGTGGTGGATTTAACTTTAAATCCTATTTTGTTGGAAATTAATATTGCCTCTCCTGCTCTTTCTTGATTGTTGTTTGCTTGATATATTTTTATCCATCCTTTCAGTTTTAGTTTATTTGTGTCTCTAAGTCTAAAGCGTGTCTCTTTTAGGCAGCATACAGGCTGATCGTGTTTTTTTTATCCAGTCTGCAACTTCCTGTCTCTTTATTGGTGAATTTAGTCCATTTACATTAAGTGTAATTATAGATAAGTATGAGTTTAGTGCTGTCATTTTGATGCCTGTTTTTGACAATTTTATTTTTCCATTTACTTTTTTGTGCTGAGTTTTTCTTTGGAGAATGTGTGTTCCTCCTTTTTATAGTAGTTGAATTTATTTTGTTGAGTCATTATGTTTATCTTGGTTTTTATTTTGAAGTATGGAATTGTTAGACCTCATTGTGGTTACCTTAATATTTACCCCGGTTTGACTAAGTAAAAACCTAAGTTGTTTCGCCCTGTATCGCCTTGTTTTCCTCTCTATATGTAAGATCTGTGTCTCCTTATTTAGTCCCTCTTTTTTCACTATTGTAATCTTTTACATAATGACATCAATGATTCCCTGTTTTGAGCAATTTTTTTAATTAATCTTATTTTGTTTTTGTGATTTCCCTATCTGAGTTGATATCAGGATGTTTTGTTCTGTGACCTTGTGTTGTGTCGGTATCTGATATTGATTTTCTGACCAAAGAATTTCCTTTAGTAATTCTTGCAGTTTTGGTTTGGTTTTTGCAAATTCTCTAAGCTTGTGTTTATCTGTAAATATCTTAATTTCACCTTCATGTTTTAGAGTTTTGCTGGATATATGATTCTTGGCTGACAGTTTTTCCTCTTTGAGTGCTCTGTATATGTTATCCCATTGCCTTCTTGCCTGCATGGTTTCTGCCGAATAGTGCAAACTTAATGATTCTCCTTTGTAGGTAACTTTTCGTTTATGCTTGGGTGCTTTTAAAATTTTCTCTTTATCTTTGGTTTTGGCAGGTTTGATGATATGTCTTGGTGATTTTCTTTTGGGATGTATCTTGTATGAGGTTCGATGAGCATCTTGGGTAGATATCTTTTCATCTTTCACGATGCCAGGGAATTTTTCTGCCATCAGATCTTCTATTATTCTCTCTGTATTTTCTGTTATCCCTCCCCGTTCTGGAACTCCAATCACATGCAAATTATTCTTGATAGAGTCTCCCTTGATTCTTAGGGTTTCTTCATAGTTTTAAATTCTATTTGATTTTTCTTCAACTATATTTGTGTCAATTGCCTTATCCTCCAGCTCCCCCACTCTGCATTCCAGTTCCTCTATTCTGCTCCTCTGACTTCCTCTTGAGTTGTCTGATTCTCTGAGTTTATTGTTAATCTTTTGGATTTCTGAATGCTGTCTCTCTATGAATTCTTACAGCTTATTAATGTTTTCACTATGTTGTTGAATAATCTTTTGGATTTCTTCAACTGCTTTATCTGTGTATTCCTTGGCTTTTTCTATAGATTGCCTTATTTCATTTGTGAGGTCATTCCTGATGTCTTGAAGCATTCTGTATACAATTTTTTTATATTCTACATTTGGCAATTCTAGGAATGTATCTACATCTGGCAATGATTTTGATTCTTTGATTTGAGTGTTTGTAGAAAAAATCATGGCCTGCTTCTTCATGTGATTTGATGGCGACTGCTGTCTCTGAGCCATCTATAAGATACTGTAATATTTTCTTTTATATTTGCTCACTGAGTCTTCTTGTTTTGTTTTGTTACAATACATTCAAATGGGCTACTAGATTGTGGTATCGTGATTGCTGTAGCTTTTGAATCACTTACGTCCTGTTACCAGCTTGCCTGAGCTGTTACCAGGTATTTAAGTGTATGAGTCTATTCACTATTCTTGAATAGAATCAGCTCAGGTGTCCTGACAGTTGGTCACCTAGTGTGTGGTGTAGCCTCTCACCTATTATCTTAGAGGAGTAGTGGTGATGGTTGTATGCACCAGTTTCTATTAGTGGCAGGGGGTCACATTTCGAGGAGGGCAGGATGCTGACAGCCTTCCTTCAAGTGTCAGTGAGGTAGGTGTGGCTCTATTCTGTACAGCACTCTGGTGGGTAGGCTCTGCAGCTGTATCTTAGGCACCTAATGCTTGGGTAGACGTCACTATTCTCAGACCCCTCTAGGCTAGGTGGTGTGGGTGGAGTCTCAGCCGTCAGTTCACTGCTGTGGATCAGCAACGGCTCTTTTTAATAGCTAGAGAGGTATCTGACCTCCAAAACTTGCCTTTCCACTGCCGAGCTAAAACAATTATGGTCAGATCTCTATCAGAATTGCCTTTGCATTATAATAGCCACCTAGTTACCTGTAGGGTGAAAGCCAAAGACTATGGGTCTGTTAATGCCTGGATGGAGCTGATTCTGTATTGTTATTCCAGTTTAGGGAAGTCAGGGAAGGATTTTTTCTTTGATTGTTAAATGCTGCTTTTCTCAGGCCAGGAGAATGGATTAGAAAAGAAGAAGAAAAAATTGAGCAGTGCACTTCTCTCTGGCACAGAGAATTCCAATGTTAATGAAGCTGGCTGGGGCAATGAGGGGTGGAATCAGATATATAGAAGAGAGTAGCCTGGCAAGATATACAAAGTTACTTATGTTGTTTGGTGAGGACTGTTTTTTCTGAGATTCCAGAGCATTGTGTCGCTCGTGTGTGCTGGCTGGATCCCTGCTGAGACTGTCCCAGAGGGCTAGGTCTGCATCCATGCTCACACCGTCTCAGGAAGCCACAATCGGCTCCCCCACACTTAGTCCAAAGCCCAGCACCAAGGTTTCCTTTCTGGGACGCTGCACTCCAGGCTCCAAAACCAGTCGCTGCTTGCCCATGGTTTTTCGTTTCCCTGTCAGCCGCATCTGTGTGGAGTCTGCGTGTGCTGCCTGGGTCCCCTCCGAGGAATAGGTGTAAATATGCATCCTTTCCAGTTCATAGGCCAGGTAGCTGTATTCCAAATTTCTTGGGATTAGACAAGTGAGCGATTCCAGTGCTGCATCCATTTGGTGAAACATCTCAGTTGGTATTCCATCAATTCTTGGAGGCTTTTTTTTCTCACAAATTCCTTCAGTGCAGCATGGATTTCTTCCTTCAGTACCATCGGTTTCTGATCATATGCTACTTCCTGAAATGGTTGAAGGTCGACCAATCCTTTTTGGCATAGTAACTGTGGGTACTACTTTCATCTTCTTTTGATGCTTCCTGCGTCATTTAATATTATACCCGTAGAATCCTTCAGTATTGCAACTCAAGGGTTGAATTTTTTCTTCAGTTCTTTCAGCTTGAGAAATGCTGAGTGTGTTCTTCCCTTTTGGTTATCTATCTCCAGATCTTTCCACATGTCATTATAATACTTTTTCTTCTCAAGCCCCCCTTTGAAATCTTCTGTTCAGCTCTATTACTTCATCATTTCTTCCTTTCACTTTAGCTACCCGACATTCAAGAGCAAGGTTCAGAGTCTCTTCTGACATCCGTTTTGGTCTTTTCTTTCTTTCCTGTCTTTTAAAGGACCTCTTGCTTTCTTCATGTGTGATGTCCTTGATGTCATTCCACAACTCACCTGGTCTTCAGTTGTTAAGTTTAACACATAAAATGTATTCTTGAGGTGGTCTCTAAATACAGGTGAGATATACTCAAGGTCGTACTTTGCCCCTTTTGACTTATTCTAATTTTCTTCCGTTTCAACTTGAACTCCCATATGAGCAATTAACAGTCTGTTTCACAATTGATCCCTGGCCTTGTTCTGACTGATGATATGAGTTTTCCCATCTTCTCTTCCCACAGATGTAGTCAGTTTGATTCCTGTGTATTCCATCTGGTAAAGTCCACGTGTATAGCTGCCGTTCATGTTGGTGAAGAAAGATATTTGCAGTGGATGAGTCACTGGTCTTGCAAAATTCTTTCATGAGATTTCTGGCATCATTTCTATCACCAGTGCTGTATTTTCCAACTACTTTTCCTTCTTTGTTTCCAACTTTAACATTCTAATGACCAGTAATTATCAATGCATCTTGATTGCATGTTTGATCAATTTCAGGCTGCAGAAGTTGTTTAAAATCTTCAATTTCTTTGTCTTTGGCATTAGTGGTTGGTGCATAAATTTGAGTAGTCATATAAACTGGTCTTCCTTGTAAGTGTGTGGATATTAGCCTATCAGTGACAACATTGTACTTCAGGCGAGATCTTGAAATGTTCTCTTTGATGATTAATGTAATGTCATTCTTTTGACTCTGGTGGAATATCCACGTTTGTAAGACTGCTCACAGACTGTTTCACCAGAGAGTTTTCTGGTACTGCAATATCTACCACTAATCTCTGTGATCCCTTTGAATTGGCAAAATAAGAATAGTGCTATAGATTTCTTCCAAATACAGAAAACATAAGTATGAAAATGTTCTTGCTATTGATTATGTTCATTACCAATCTGTTCGTATGGGATTTTTGATACTTCACTCGAAAAATGAGTCCAAGGTACTGTGATGTGATTGTTTACTTTGTGTGGCCTTTCTAGCCATGGTCTTATAACATCCACCCTGGTGCTTGGGCAGGACTGTGTGATAGGGTAATTGTGGCTCACCTAGGGGATTGCTTAGTTTTCCCTTCAAAGAGAACCAGTTCCAGAGCAAAGAGGAGGATTCAATTCCCATCAAGGAAGAACAGCCAGGAGCTGAGCATATGTTATGGACCTGAGATCACTGTATTGAGAAGCTCCTAGAAGCAGGAGACTGAGATAGAGAGAGGAAGCTGTAACCCTGAAGATGGTAAGATGCCATGGCAGGAGAGACCAAGCAACAGGGACCTGGCTATAGGAGATGATGGACTATGGAGAAGGAAAGCTGAGTGCCTTTGGAGAGAGCCCCAAGGCCAGGCAGAGGCACGCCTATGAGCACAGGAGGGAAGAGGTTGTCCTGATAGAAGAACTGTATTGTGAGTGTCTTTGAGCCTGAGTTATAACTGTTACTTCCCTAATAAACCCCATAATCATGAATATGGACTGTGAGCTCTGTGTGGCCATTGCAATGAATTATTGAACCCAGCAGAGAAGTAGGGAGTGCTGTGTGAGGGACAGTTGGTGTCAGAGTTAGTGAAGATGGTGGAGAGAGGGTAGTTTTCACCAATGCCTTCAATGCAGCTTCGATTTCTTCCTTTTATACCATCAGTTCTTGATCTTATGCTACCTCTTGAAGTGGTTGAAAATTATCCAGTTCTACTGCAGTAGCTATATTAATATCAGACAAATTATACTTCAGAAAAAGGAGTATTATTGGGAATAAGCAGGGACATAACATAATAAAGGTTCAATTCTCCAAAAAGATACAACAATCCTAAATGTGTATGTATTTAACAACAGGGCTCCAAAATACAAAAACTAATAAATCTGAAAGGGGAAATGGACAAATACACATTTATAATTGATATCAGTACTTTTCTATCAATAATTAATAGAGCCCTGCTAGTTGAAGTCCAGAGCATCTGTATGAACCACTCATGGATGTCTATGTGTGTGTGTATGTATATATGTAGTATAAAGACAAGTAATACAGAAATAAACATAGATACATGTTGTAGTCCTTGGGAGGTACAAATGGTTAATGCATTCAGCTGCTACCAAAATGTTGGAGGTTTGAGTCCACCCAGAGGCACTTTGGAAGAAAGGCTTGGTGATCTACTTTTGAAAAATTAGCCATTGAACTACTGTACTATTGTACTACTCTGACACACATGGGGCGAGGGGTCACCCTGAGTCAGATCAGCTTGATAGCAATTGAATGATTTTTTTATTCATTCTTTCAATGTTTGCCTTTTAATTGGTATCTTAGGCTGGGTTCTCTAGAGAAGCAAAACCAGTGAGGTGTATATATATATGTATTTATATATAAATAGATTTATATCAAGGAAATGGCTCACGAGGCTGTAGAGGCTGGTAAGTCTCAAGTCCATGGGTCAGGGTGGTGGCTTCTCCTGACTCACATAGATGCAGGGACTGCAGAACTCAAGATCTGCAGGTCATACAACAGATCTGTGGCTCACAGGCTGCAAAGGCTGACAAATCTCAAGATCGGCAGGTAAGCTGGCAGGCCGCGGCTCACAGACTGCGGAGGCTGATGAATCCCAAAATTGGAAGGTAAGCTGAGAGTTCAAGTCCCAAAAACTTGAGATCAGATGAAGAGGAGCCAGCTGCAGGATTCAGAGTGAGCAAAAGCTCAAGAGCCTTGCCAGAAAGTCCACCTATATTGGATGCAGTCCCCACCCCCGAGGAAACTCCCTTACATTTGATTGGCTACTCACAGCAGATCCCATCATGGAGGTAATCACATTATGTCACATCTCATCATGGAAGTGATTGCATCGTTACACGACTGCTAAACTACATCATAACTGCCAAAGCACTCAGAATCATGGTCCAACAAAGTTGACAGACAACTTTAATGATCCCAATTGTGAATATAATCTATTTATATTTAAAGCGATTAATGATAAGGAAGGACTTATATCTTCTACTTTGTAGTAGGTCATATACGTATTTTGTTTCTCATTTTCTTCACTACTGTCCACTTTTGTGTTTGACTGATTTTTTTCAAGTCTACAATTTTGATTCTCATCTTATTTCCTTTCCTTATATTTTTTAACTTCTTAGTGGTGACCATGAGGATTACAATTAACATCTTATATTTATAACAATCTTCTTTTAATTAATACAAATTTAGCTTCAACAGTATACAACATTCTGCTTTTATTTAGCTCAGTTACCTCCCCTACTTACTTTGCTGTTACAAAAATTGCATCTTTATACATTGTGTGTCCATTAAGAGAGATGTGTAAGTATTTTTATGCATTCGTGCTTTAAATCATATATGAAAAAAAGAGAGGCCTGATATAAAAATATTACTGACTTTGTTTTATCTAAGTAGTTACCTTTACGGAGTCTTTGTTTTTATGGCTTCCAGTTACTGTCTAGTGTCCTTCCGTGCCAGCCAGAATGATTCCCTGTAGCATTTCTCATAAGGCAGTTCTGCTACTAACACACTCCCTCAGGTTTTGTGTATCTGGGCATGTCTTAATTTCGCCTTCTTTTTTGAAAGATAGTTTTGGTAGATATTGACATCTTGGTTCATAGTTTTGTTTCTGTATTTTTTTTCCAGTACCTTAAATACATCATCCCACTATTTTCTTGTCTCAATGGTTTCTGATGAAAAATCAACAGTTAAACTTGTTGAGACTCTCTTGTACATTAGGGGTCACTTATCTCTTGCTGCTTTCAAGTTTCTGTCTTCGTCTTTTGACATTTTGATTATGTCTCTCTATGGATATCTTTGTATTTATTGTCCTTTGAGTTCATTGAGCTTCTTGGATATCTAGATGACATTTGGGAAACTTCCAGTCATTACGTTTTCAAATATTCTTTCCGTCCTTTCATCTTTCTTTCCTTTCTGGGACTCCTTAATGAGTATATTGGTATGCTTGATGTTGTCCCGCAGGTCCCTTAGGCTCTGTTCATTTTCTTCATTCTTTTTCCTTTATGCTCCTGAGTTAGAACAATTTCAGTTGTGCTTTTTCAAGTTTACATTTTCCTGCTTTCTTGCTCAAATCTGCTGTTGAGCTCCTCTAATGAAATTTTTATTTCAGCTATTCAACTTTTCAGCTCTATAATTTCTATTTGGTTCTTTTGTATAATATTTCTTTATTAATATTTTCTACTTGTTCATAACATTCTTCTCTTGGTTTCCTTTTTTTTTGTCTATGGTTTCTTTAGCTCTTTGAGGAAATTTAAGACAATTGGTTTAAAATTTTTGTCTAGTAATCCCAATATCTGTGTTTCCTTAGGGATGCTTTCTGTTCATTTCTCTTCTTTCTTTCTTCTTAGCAAATGAACCGTCCTTTTCTTTTTCTTTTTATGACTTGAAATAGTGTGTTGAAAACTGTATATCTTAAATATTATAATGTAACTCTGGAAATCAGATTCCCTCCTGTCATTAGGGTTTGCTTTTTTTTTGTTTGTTTGTTCTTGACGGCCAGTCATCCATTTGCTTAGTGATGTTTCCAAACTAGTTCTGCAAAGATTGTATGTCTTCTCATGTGTGGACACTGAAGTTCTGTTCTGTTATGTCAGCAGTCAGTTCATGACCTGACAGTGATTTCTTTAAATGCTTGTAGCCAAAAAGGAAAAGTAACATTATCCCAGTCTTTGCAGATTGGCTCTGAACTGGGGCGTTCTTTCAAAGCTAAGCAAGAGAGCCTAAAACTCTGCCTTAGCCTTCACTTCCTGCCCCCATGGAGCCCAAAGATCAGCCAGAGGTGCAAGCCTAAAGTTTTGTCAGGATCTTTATGTGTATGTCTTCATCCTTAGGCAAGAACATTGCACTCCAGACTTCTCAGTATATGTGGTAGCCCTTCAAAGCCCTTAAACCTCTAAACATCGTCCTCTCAGCCTCTTTTTTTCCAAGGTTTTGGAAGTCTCTGCTGTTTTCTCTGTCCTTCATCCTTTGACCCTGAAGATAGGACCAATTCTTTGAGCTTCATACTCCTGAGTTTCCGTCACATCATACATTTTTTCTTGTGTGCTGTTGAGTCAATTCTGACTCATAGTGGCTATAGGATGGAGTAGAACTTCTCCAAAGGGTGTCTAAGGCTGTAATCTTTATGGAAGGAAACGGTCATATCTTTCTCCTGTGGAGTAGGTGGTGGATCAAATCAAAAGGTTTAACAGCTGAGTGCTTAACCACTGCACTACTGGGGCTCCTTTTGACATCATGCATCATAATAGATTTTTAACACACTCCTCAGAAACATAGAAGTCCATAAATTGTCAAGGATACAGAAGATTTAACATGTATAAAAATACCAAATTGATATATGTGTATGTGTGTGTATTATCTAACCACTAAAGAATATACATTCATCTCATGCACATACATAGTGTTTATAAAAATTGACTATATACTGTGTTATAAAGCAAGTCTCAACAAATTTCAAGAGTCTGCAATAATATAGAGGATACTATGTAAGTACACCATAATTAAAAAAAAAAAAAACCATCTTAGAAAAAGAAAATACAAAATCTCCATGTGCTTGGATATTTTAAAATAGTATGAGTCAAAAAAGACATCATAATGAAAATTAGAATATATTTTGAAGTGAACAATTATGAACATAGTGCATATAAAAATTTGTGCAGTACAGACAATATAATATAGGTAACTTATAGCCTTAAAAATATAATTGGAAAGAACAAATCTTGAAAAATAAGTGAGTTAAACATCCATTCAAAATGTTGGGAAAAAACCAGAAACAAACATTCATAGGAATTTTTCTTTCTATTAATGATTGAATACATGCAGCAGACGATCAACAAAGACTAAAGTTGATTCTTAGAAAATGCTAGTAAAATTGACAAACTTTAGGCAAGATTGATCAAGCGAAAAAGAATGAAGGTATAACTAACGAGTATCAGAATTAGAAAGAAAATGACTACAGATCTTGCAGAACTTAAAGGTAATATGAGAATGTTATGAACCGTATTAGCCAATAAATTTGCAAATTTAGATAAAGTAGGCAAATGTATCATACCGTGTAAGTTAATAACAACGATTCAAGAAGAAACAGGAAGCAAAAGTAATTCCACAACTGTTCATAGAATTGAATTAGAGCTCAAACTATTCTCAAAAAGAAAACTTCATGTCAGATGGCTTTTCCTGCAAATTCTGCCAAATATTCAAGAAATATTTCACAAATTCTTCAATATAAAATGAAATATATACCGAAACTCATTTTATAAAGCTTGTAGAATGAATATTGATACCAAAACCTGACAAGAGTAGCAGAAGATGGGAAAATTACAGGCCAATGTGACTGATGAATATAGATGCAAAATATAAAAAGAAATAGGCAAAACAAATCCAGCAATACTCTAAAGAAGAATATATTATGACCAAGTTGGGTCTATCCCAAGAATTCAAGGTTAGTTTAACATTCAAAAATGAATCAGTATAATTTGCTATATGTACAGGAAAAATAAATGTGATTATATTAATAGGTGTAATAAAATAAGTATTTGATAACCTTCAGCATCCACTCATGTTTTTTAAAAGAACATCTAGCATGCCATGAGACCAGAAGAACCAGAAGGTTCCCAGCTACTGTCGCTGAACATTTTGATCAAAGAGTCCATAGAAAAGCCCTGATTAAAAGGGGGAAAATGCAGAACAGAATTTAAAATTCTCATGAACCCTAGACTTTTTGGAGCCATTGAAGGTGAATGAATTCCTGAAACTATTGCCGTGAGATAATCTTTAAACATTACACCAAAAGCATTCCCTTGAATCATCTTAAAACCGAAGTATAAAAAAGAAAAAACCAAACTGTTGCTGTTGAGTTGATTCTGACTCAGAGACCCTGTAGGACAGAATAGCACTGCCCCATAGAGTTTCCAAGGTGCAGGTGGTGGATTCAAACTGCTCTTCTTTTGCTTGGCTACCGTATCACTTAATCACTGTTGCACGAGGGCTCCAGAACATTGGCTTACTTAACTAATAAAAATGGTCTACCTTAAGCATATGCTCTTTTAAGAACTCTCTGTGTGGCATCAGATTGACAACAGCTACTGAAAAGATTAGATAGGAACCTTAAGGAGCAGTGGGTTTATGTTAATGACAGAGGAACAACTCAGAAAAGGAGGGTAAGAATAGTTGCACAACTTGAATGTAACCGATGTCATTAAATTGTACAGGTAGAAACTGTTGAGTTGGGGTATGTTTTGCTGCATATATTCTCAACCACAAAAAACACATTTACAGGTAATAATTAAAAAAATGTCAAGGAGAGCTAAATATTTTGAAAATAAGACAGAGTTGCATGTGAGGGAATGAGTGGGGTGAGCTGTTTTAGATTAATAGTCAGTAGAGGCTTATGGGATCAGGATAGTTGAGGAGATAACTGAACTATATCAAAGGAGAGAATAGCTGTATGAAGTTCTGGAGGGAGGATATTGCCAATAAAGGAAAGAGTTGTTTCTGAGGCCCTTAAATAACCAAGTGTTTTGGCATGTTTGAGGAAGCTCAGGAAATAAGTCATGGCTAGTGTGGAGTGAACTGAGGGAAGACTGTTAGGAAATGAGGTTAGTATGGTGGGCAAGCCCCGCATCATGAAAGACCATGGGAAGGATTTGGGAATTTTTCCTAATCGCCATGAGAAGCCACTGAGATGATGCTGTTATGTAGATTGTAAGAGAGAAGATTGGTGGCATGGAGTCCAGTTTTAACCAAGAGATGATGGTGGCTGTAAGGTGGAGGTAGTGAGAAGTGGATAGAGTCAGGATTTATTTTAAAGTAGAGCCAAGAGTCCAGAATATGTATCAATGGATTGGATGTAAGATTTGAATAAAGGAGAGGAATCAAGGATGATTCCTAGGTTTTTGTCCTGAACAACCCAGAGGATAGTGAGAACACTTGCTGAGATAAGGAAGACTGGAAGGTAAATAAGACGCTTGGACCAAGAATTTTATTTGAACCACATTAAGTTTGAGATGCCTAGTAGACATTCAAGGGGAGATGTAGTCAGCCATGGGTAAAGGAACAACAGGGCAGAGTATGTAAATGAGGGTATCCTAGGGCTCGGGTGGAATCGACTGCCATGAATTGGCTCAAACAACCTAGACAGTGAGAAGTGATGAGTGATGTTACTTAAGCAGGGCATGGAAATCAATGAAAAAGGTGTGGGAGTGGCAGGGAGGCTAAGGTAGAGAAGTTTCTCTCTTCCTAAACCTGATTGGCTGGATTTGAAGACATCATAAGTTCCTGTATGAGGAATATCCAGCAAATTACCAGTTGATTTAATAAACTGATAACAAAGTCCACCTTTCAGCCAAAGATTGAAAAACAAACAAACCAATTGCCATCTAGTGGATTCTGACTCTTAGCAACCCTATAGGACTGAGTAGAACTACCCCATAGGGTTTCTAAGGAGCAGCTGGTGAATTCAAACAGCAGACCTTTTGGTTAGCAGCTTAGCTCTTACCCACTGCACCACCAGGACTCAGACCAAGAATAACACATGTGAGGAACTTACTCCTTAGTTCAATCAAATATGTAGAAATTCAAATTTGTAATTTTGGAGATTCCCCCTCTTTTTTTTTGAAATGGGGGGCATTGAGATGGAGGATTTTCTTATGCCCACCATCCTAAGGGATTTAATTAACCCATAGTTGAGACATTGTAAACATCTTAAAAAATTATTACCTTTGAGAAACTTGAGGGTGAGTAGGCATATCACCTGGCTCCTCTTAAACTCGTTTTAAAAACCTCACTTGAAGACTCACCTGCCTTTTTGAATAAGTGACAGCTTGAATAGGCAGGGTTCAGGGAATTGCCAACCAAAGGTATGGTTTCTCCAGAGGCCTCCAAGGGGTGTAAAAGAAGAGCGGAGCCAGACCCCGTGCTTAGGACACACCCTTGGTATGAAATATTTGAGTGTGTGTGTGGTGAGGGAGCACTGGGTGTGGGAGAGTGGGATGGGTGGGTAATCGGGAAATGCCTGTTTTTTTTTTTTTTTTTTTAAGAAACAGTTTTTTACTTTTTTTTTTTTTTAGTTACAATGAACAGTTCAGGGGAGACACATTCCTTATTTGCAGGGGCTAGTGGAAGTGCTGATAGCTGAGAATGTAGCCTGCTCCCCAAGTGTGAGTTGGCATTTTGGAGAGAAAACTTGATGTTTGGAGCACTGACTGGCCCTGCCTTTTCTAAATAATTAAGGATGGTGGGGTGGTGGTGAGAGAAAGAGGATGGTCTATGAACGCTGACCCTGGAAAATTAACCCGAGTGTGTGGGTTGTGGATAGCAGGAAAAGAACATCACCCGCAAATGACAGCGGTGCCTTTATTTATTTATTTATGCTTCTTTTTAGTTCTGAGTTGTTTTTAAGCCACAAATTAATGGGGCCACCATGAGTTTTCAGAGAATGAGTTTTACAAAAATCCAAGTGTTTTAAATATTGCAAGGATTTACTTATATATGCTGTATATGAGAAAAGTCCTTCTAGTTATAGGGAGGAGAAAGAAAGTATATTTAGGAATTAAATTTTCACAGTTCTCTGAATTCTTATATTTCTCCTGTTGTCCATTTTTCTTTTTTTGTCCTTCATCCACCTCTTCCACCTTGACCCACTGTCTTCATCATCTAGTGCTGCCATAACAGAAATACCATGAGTGGATGGCTTTAACCAAGAGAAATGTAATACCTCACATTAAAGTAGGCTAATAGTCCAAATTCAAGGCATCAGCTCTAAGGGAAAGCTTTCTCTCTCTTTCGGCTCTGGAAGAAGGTCCTTGTCCTTAGCCTTCCCATGGTCAAGGAGCTTCTCAGGTGCAGGGACCCTGGGTCCAGGAGGCATGCTCTGCTCCTGGTGCTGCTTTCTTGATGGTATGAGGCCCCCACCTCTCTGCTTGCTTCCGTTTCGTTTTATCTCTGGAGAGATAAAAGGTGGTGCAGGCCACACACCAGGGAAAGGTGACCTGAGTGAGGGTGGTGTTACAATCCCACCCTAATCCTCTTAAAGTAAAATTACAATCACAAAATGGAGGACAACTACACAATAGTGGGAATCATGGCCTAACCAAGTTGAAACACACGTTTTTTAGGGTCATAATTCAATCCATGACACCCACCAAACCAAACTTGTCACCATCAAGTTGATTCCAACCCGTAGAGACCCTAGTTGATTTGAACTCACAGAGACCCTATAGCATAGAGTAGAACTACCCCATAGAGTTTCCAAGGACTAGTTGGTGGATTCGAACTGCTGACCTTTTGGTTACCAGCTGAGCTCTTAACCACTATGCCACCAGGGCTCTTCTTGATCCACAGTCCACCCTAATTCACCACTGTGTTAGAAAAAGGATTTGCTACTCTGAAATAAGAACCTTTTACTATACTTTTGTGTTAGTGGTTGCTTTGGGTATGTCTTTAAGAACTGAACAGTTACCTCATACCCGTTAAAAACCCATTGCCACTGAGTCTATTCCAACTCATAGCAGCCCTACAGGGCAGAGCAGAACTGTGCCATAGACTTTCCAAGGAGCGCCTGGTGGATTTGAACTGATGACCTTTTGGTTAGCAGCCATAGCTCTTAAACAGTACACCACCAGTGTGGGAGGGGTTTAATTGATAACATGATGTCTGGGCTCCTAAGGGAGATGGAATGGATGTGCAGGAGAAGGGCATGCAGAGTTTGCCTGTATAGTCCCCAGAACTCTGTTCAAGATCATAACACACCTCAGTAATCACTTGAATCTAAACATACAACTTTAACAGTTGATGTAAATGACTTTACACATGAATTTTGGAACTCTTTCTCAATGGAAGTTCCTTCAACCTAGTCGTTTGTTTGTATTCCCTTAATAATTATGAAAACTAACATTTATTCTGTTCATTCTGTGTGTAAGGCCTTTTTCTAAGTGCCATATATTTGTGTGTTTTATTTAACCTGCGTAACAACCTTTTGAATAAGACCCATTTTAGAAATGGGAAACTGAGGCAGTGAGAGGTAATGTTCCCAGATCACCCAGGTGATAAATTCAGTTAGGATTTAAACCCAGGCAGTTTGTTTCAGAATTTGCTTATGTAATCACTGTACATTACAGCAGTGAGCCCTAGTGGCTCTGTGGTTAAAGAACTTGGCTGCTAACTGGAAGGTCAGTGGTTCGAACCCACCGGCCTCTCTGTAGGAGACAGATGTGGCAGTCTGCTTCAGTGAAGACTTACAGCCTTGGGAAACCCTATGGGGCAGTTTTACTCTGTCCTTTGGGGTCACTATGAGTTAGAATCAACTTGATGACAGTGGGTTTTGGCACAAAATACTAATGTACAGTGTATTCTATATGCCATATATATGTTCAGAAACTAATTTTCCGAACATTTATGCCATATATAGATTACCAATCCAGTTGTCGTTGAGTAGATTTTCACTCATGACGACCCCGTGAGTTTTCAGAGTAGGACCGCCCTCCATACGGTCTTCAATAGCTGTGACCATTTGGAGGTAGATTGCCAGGCCTTTCTTCCAAGGCAACTCTGAGTGGATTTAAACTGCCAACCTTTCAGTTAGTAGCTGAGCACTTAACTCTTTGTGCTACCTCATACATATATATACTAGGAGGTTTTCCTCCTTATTTGTACTTTAACGTTTTTTAGACTGTTATGAATACATGTTCCTGGCAGTTAACTACATGCTAAAGAACAGAATAGGCACATGTAACCCTCTCTTACCTTCTCCCTCCCCTCTTTCACAGAGATGAAATGAAAAGGAATTAATGAGGACAGATTATTGGATTAGGGCCCATACTCAGGGCTCTAACAGCATGGGGAGTTTCTCCTGTCACTTCAGTTCTTGTTCAGGAATTGGTACCTGCTTTTTGTGAATCACAAAGACCAGTGCTTTATATCAAGCCATTTAGATTTGGGGTATGGAGCAGTGATTTTAAAAAATTAAATTTTATTTTCAGAGATTTTTTTCTAATAATTGTTTACATTTATTTTAACTGTATATTCTAAAACCCCTACAAAAAGGCTGAATGAAGTTCTTCCCTGAAGGGTGCATATTTTGCAGTCCAGACATCCTGCTCCTCTCAGTCTAAGAGTCCTAGCACGTCTTCAGGTGCTTTCTCCTTTGACCTTGAGGCCATGCCTGCACCCTCTGCAGCCAGGTCTCCCACATGTGTAGCAGCACCAGTAGGTGTGGTAGCCTCTTCAGCCCCTGTCTCTTCCTCCAGATGCTCCTGGAGGTGCCTGGCTCTTCTTGCCAGGACTCCAGGATGCTGACCAGGGACTCAGTGTTGGTTAGAGTGAGGGCAGACCTGATGGCACTCACTTTCTTCAAAAACTCAGCCTCAAGACCAGGGCCTTTTGCTGACAGGGGTGCGAGATGTTTTGGTCTGGTCTGCCAGACCATGGCTAACCCCTTGACCTTACACACTTGGCTAAAATACTCATACTTGACCTATGGATCTCTGGAGTAATTTGATGAGTGGGAATTCTGCCTAGTGGAAGCTGATGAAAAAGACCTCGCTGGTACTTGGGGAATCCTCCTGGGCTTGGAACCTGGGCTTTTTGTTCTCATGTTCTACCCTGAGTGACACTTTCCTCTTGGGTTGAGACTTGCAATAGTGGAGAGTTAATTTACATGAGCCCTCTGGGCTCTGGTGTCTCAACTGTGACCTAAGTCTCTGGTCTCAGGGATCCCTGGAGGCCTCTCCATCGCCGCCATCCTCCACCTCCACAGTCCCCATGGTTTCTTTCTTCTTCCCCAGGCACAGACCATACTTTAGGGAATTTACTCTGGGCAATAAAGTCTCCTCCAGAAAATTTCAGTGATGGTACTACCTTATAGTAAAAGTCTATCGTTTTTCAAAAAATTATAATACATTGATTAAAAAAAAAAAACTCCCAATTTTCTTTTAGTAGATTCCAATTCATAGCAACCCTATAGGACAGAGTAGAACTCCCCACAGGGTTTCCAAGGAGCGGCTGGTGGATTCCAACTGCCAGCCTTTTAGTTAGCAGCCAAAGGTTTATCCAGTGATAGTTTATAATATAAACAGAGGATCGCCACATTAAAAAAAAAAAAATTTTTTTTTTTTTTTGCATTTGTTGGATGGAAGTGAATTTGCTCCTGTGGAATATGGAAATTACCTCATTCTCTGCACCTTCATGATAATACATGGTTTCTCTAAAAGCTGTTTTCTATGAAAGTTATTTTTTTAGGTAAATTTAGAGTGTAAACATTGAAACAGGAGAATCGGTCTCCTCTTTGTAACTTGTTTTCATCCTCCTTTTAAGGGAAGGATTTTCATAGAAGGAATTATTCTTAAAGAGACAGCGTTATTTGTACTTTTCTGTATAATTTAAAACTTCTCCTCGTACCGTTAACTAGCCTACACCCGGAGATTAAAATTGCATTTCTCTGAACAGAAGCCCATTACCACGTCCTTCAGGGTGAGGCAGAAACAGATGTCCATATATGAGAGTCTGATGGCACAAACCTTAGTAGCCAAATCACAACCATGCCTCCTGTGTGTGGGGGTGGGGCAGGGCTTGAATATGTCAGCATAAGGCTCAGTATTTTTCTGAGTATGAGGGAATGATTGGCGAGTTAAGGAAGAAAGAGAAGGAGTTTGGGAGGGGAGTGTAAGCTCCAGTGACAGACAGAAGATGGGGTGGGGGATCTCTCAAAGGGTATTAGAGGCCAGTCAGAAAAGCAGGAAGCAGCAGGAAGCAGGGCCAGTGGAGGGCAGCACCGCGTGGAGGAGGATAGCAGAGGTAATAGTAGTGGGGAGGGCAACAAAACTGGCCTGAAAAGAGTGATACATGACTGATCCTAGATGAAGCTCAGGTTAAGAAAAGTAGGAAAATAAAAAATTCTATCCTGTAGCCATCTTTGTGGTTAGGGGTTGTTAGGCTCTTGAGGGAGGTGGGCAGGAGACACAGGAGGGTAACGGGAGTTCCTGGATCTAGGGAGGAGTCTACAACCCTTCTGCCCTCAATGATGTGGGTTCTGGGCTCTTCAACCTACTACTCCCAGAACCTCCTGAGTAATTTCCTTAGTTCTTCACATGGTATATTAATTCCATCTCATTAGAAAATATAATAATTAAGTACGCTTCTTCCTACCCACCCTTTCCACCATCGTATACTCTCTGCACCAGTTACCCACTGGCTTCCTTCCCTTCCATCATGTTCAGATCCAAAACAATAGAGTGCCTTGTCTGCAGCTATTCTGGAAAGCTCTCAAACTTTCAATTGGATTCTTTCGTTTCATCCCTCATTTATTCCTACATTTCTTATTGACAAAATAAACTTTGGTTAATTATGTACTAAATGACAGAAAGTGTTTTCTCAGGAGAATCTTCCTTATGACCTTAACCATTCATCCCAAATCCTTCATCTTGTCCTACCATGGCTCTCTTTTCTGGTGGAAGTCAGACCTTTTGTTCTGTAGCGCTCATCAATCTGGGACAATTTTTCCTCATCTTTATCTGGAGTCTTAGAGAAAGGCCTTTTCCTCATGTATCACTGTTTCATCCTGCCTGGGTGAAGATGTCCAAACATAATGGTCTTCTGAAGGACCTTTATCCCTTCTCCCAGCAGGAAGCGTTGATAACCTGGGGACTCTGGCTTGCTCCTGAATTTCCTTGATTCAGTAGCTACGGTTTCTCTCCCACGAGACCTGCGGTCGGCACCCTTTTCAAAAAGCAGCTGAGATCTGAGTTAGCACCAAGGCTTCCGTAATCCTGTGTGACATCATTGCTGACAGTGCTGAGTTCCATGGGCCCAGTTTGAAGCTAAATACGGCAACCAGAAAAACATGAAACTGTCAGGTAGGCACTTGAGAAGTGCTAGTGCCAATGTGGGAAGAAGGAGATTAGATATCAAAAATGAATTGCAACGTTTCTGTGCCCTGTAAGGGGTTACTATCCCCTGGTGGGTAAAGAGAGCACAGGGAATGATAACAGTATCATGGGCAGCTGCTTTCTCCCAGTCCTCTCATTTGACTCTGTTGGAATCATGTCTCTCCAGCTCTGGTTATAAAATGTCTACTCGGAGCCACTCTTAGGTCTCCTTAGCCTCTGAGGCTTCACACAGGCTCTGCTCTCTGACTAGGAGATGTTCTCTCCCTTCCCGTCTGCTGGCCTACTCTCCCTGGTGAAGCATGAAGGTGAAGAAAACTGACCCCATTGGAACAGATTAGGCTTATGACTTACCAAAAAGCCCTAAGACTCAGGAGTTTTGTGGTCAGCCAGAATGGGAAGTTTGGGAGTTGACTTGGGGAAAGCCCATGACAGACTCTGCTTTTGTTTAGGATGCCATTTAGAAGAGAAACCAGCAAATGGGGAGACCATTTGAGGAAGAAATTAAGAAGGTTGGGGTGGTGATGAGGAAGGAGGAGACTTCTCCAAGGAAAAGAAAAGTTTTAACATGAGGATGGTAGGGGCTTCTTTTGTGTGACCCCAAAGGACAGAAGGGGCAGGAATGGTAGGGAAACAATAGAACAAAAGATAATCTGTGCCTGTTCACAAATATAACAAATGTCCCAGTGTTTTCACCCTGTTTCCTCAGACTTTTCTCATCAAGCCATCCTTCCGCTTTTACTGAAGCCTGTGGAAAATACCTGGGGCTTCCTGGATGCTCGGCCTTTTTTCATCCCTTAACTATTCAGTCATATTCCCAACTTGGTTCAGGTATCACTTCCTGGTTGCAGTCTTCCCTGAATCTTCTCCTGGTAGATGAGTCCACTTCTTGCTCTGTACTCCATTGTACCCAGGAAACCCTTTACCACAGCATAAAACACAATTGCATTTACTACACATCTTCCCCTCTCTGTGCCCATGCCTTCTATGAGACTCCAGAACACCTTTCATTAGCAGTATGAGTCGTCTTCTACCTGTTGAAGGCCGACCTTACGGTTGCTTCAGCCATTGAAATAGTAGCAGAGATGATAGAAGGAGAGAATTGAAAAGATTTTACATTGAGTCTTGCCCTTTTGTTGCTCTTAAACCCTGAGAACCTGTGGGAATGACCCCAGGCCAGCCTGCTGAATGATGAGGGACCATTGGAAAGAGGATCCAGCGGTTTCCCTGAGTTGATTTTATGAAACTGGCTCGCAGGTGACCTGGAATCAAATTGTAGACACATGAGTAAGCCCTGCTGCGAGTCACTGTGGCTGGCCCAGATCAGAATAACCCCAAAGTGACAACCTGAAAAATTGTGAGCTTAGTAAATGGTTGTTTTTTTAAGACACTACCTTTTGGAGTCATTTGTTACACAGCAATACGTGACTGATACACCTGTTGACTTGGCTGTTTCTCTTACCAGGCAGTGAGGCAACTTCTCTAAGTCATTTCATCACCAAGAGCATCTGGCCTAGGGTCTGACATGTAGCTGTTTATACAGGAAATCTTTGTTGACTTAATGCATGAATTAGTAATACGAATTTTATGTGCGAGTCTGCACAAAATCATGTATGAAAAAAAGCATGATTTTTTAAAAAATAAAATGAATTGAGGCTCAGAACTACGTGCTTACAAAATTGAGGGGAGTTTTTAACCTCACTTACTTTTAGGGTACTCCCTCATCCAGATATGCAGTAATTCCCAGGGTCTAATGAAGGACCAGTGCTTGGAGAAGACCTTCAACACACCCATTGCCTCAGCCTATGTGGGTGATCTCTCTAGAAGCATTCGTTCTGCTGTTTCCATTCTCAGCTGGAGCATGAGAACCTTGGTGGGGCTGTCAACAGCATAACAGGGTTTGTCTACTTATGTGCCTGCATCAGCCTTTGAGGTGCTGTAACCTACTCCAGGGCACTATCAAGAAGGAGATCCTACCCCTTCCCAATGTCTAGGACCCTACTATCTGACTGTCACTCTTCCCCTGGGCTCCAGTCCACTCAGTGTGATCACCCCAGTGAGCTGAGGCTTTTACCACAGACTCTTCAGAGTCTTGAAGTTTCAGGGCTTCAACACCGTGACTCCAGCTATCTCCTTGAAATGAGGTAGGGAAGGAGGAAAAATGTAGGAAGACTTTATTTTCCATTTAATGTTGCAATAAAATTTCTTGCCCTGCGTTTTTGAAGGGTCCTACCTAACAATTCCCTCTGTTCTCTTCCAAGATGTAGGACGATGAAGAGTGAATGTTTGTTGTGTCATAATCTGCAGAAGGCCGCAAAGTGCACATGGGGTCCATTCCCCCGATGCTCACACTAGAGCACCCCACCCACGTGGAAATCTCTGCAAGTGTTACTGAGTCCCTCCCACATCCACAGTGAACAGCTTTCAGATTCTTATAAGAGGGAATTGTGTCCTAACACCAGCTGCTCCCTGGAAACCCTATGGGGCAGTTCTACTCTGTCGTATAGGGTCTCTGAGTCAGAATTGACTAGATGGCTACAGGTTTGGTTTTTTCTTTCAGGCGCGTGGTGAGAGTTTGATGTCAGCTCCATAATCGTGTTATTAAAAAATGATGACAAAGTACCAGGTGAAAGTAACAAAACAAAACTGAAATGTAATGGCTTTTTCACATTTATTGGCCCCACAGAGTTCCTTCGAGGTGTTTACTTTTCACTAGATTTGGAGAAATCTTTGTGAGAGAGACAACAGCTTGAGATAGCTCCAAAATTACGTTTCCCTCCTTAATGTTAGGTTACATTAAGAGCTGGTTGGCTGGTTTATGATCTGCCTGCTTCACAAAAATAGAAGGCCCATGCAGGCAGGAACTTGTCTGTTGTGTTTGTCAGAGCATCCTGGTACCTGGTGCCTAAGAAGTGCTAAAAAATTATTTGAGTGAATGTGGGTGGGTTTTTATAAAAAAACACTGTGTTGCTGTCTTTATTTAGTTAAATAGTGAAAACAGGGATAAGGAAAATGGAGACAATTATTTGTATAATTTAGAGTTACATAAGATGAGAATAGAACTTGAATAATGAAGAGATAAAAAAATAAGCTGTGTGGATGGAATGTACCCCCTTCCCTTTGCTTTGGAGGGAGACATTTTAAAATTGGATTGTTTTTTCCCTACTGATTTATAGGTTCTATATGTTAATTGAAAAGTTAGTCTTTTAGGAATCACAAATACTTCTATTGAGATACAATTCACCTGCCGTAACACTGCCTTTGAAAATATGCACAATACCGTGGCTTTTAGTATATGGGCAGACTTGGCACAACAGTCACCACTGTCTAGCTTCAGAATATTTTCAGTGCCCAGTAAATAAAGGCCCTTGTTAATAAAGGCGTATTAACAGTCATCCTCATTACTCCTTTCCTCCAAGCCGTAGCAACCACTAATCTACTTCTGTCTGTGTTGGTTTGTTCTGGACATTTCATGTAAATGGAATCATACACGATGCGGTCATTTGTGTTTGGCTTCTTTCATTTAGCGTAATATTCTCGAAGTTCGTCCATGTTGTGGCATGTATCAGTACTTGGTGCCTTTTTGTGGCTGAGTAATATTCCAGTCTATGAATATACCACATCCTGTCTATCAGGTCATGACATGTGGGTTCTCTCCACAGTTTGGCTGTTACGAATAACACTACTAGGAATCCTCTGTGTGAGTTTGTATGTGAACATGCTTTTGATTCTCCGGGTGCAGACCTAGGAGTGCAATTGCTGTGTTGTATGGTAATTCTATGTTTAACTTTCTGCAGAATTGCCAAACCATTTTCTGAAACAATTGGATCATTTTACATTTCCACCAGCGGTATTCCAGCTTCTCCACATCGTCGCCCACACTTGTCCATCCTGTTGAGTTTAGCCATCTTACTGCTTTTGAAATAATAGTGCACTTTAGTTTAGATTTGCATTTCCCTGATGACTAATGAGGTTACGCTTCTTTTCCTGTGCTTGTTGAGAGTTTCTGTATCTGCTTTTGAGAAATCTCTATTCAAATCCTTAGCCTGCAAACTTTTTTTCAGCTTTTTGCCTGTATTTTTACTCCCTTCATATACTTTTTGATATGCCAAAGATCTATAGATCTTAACAGTTTTAGCCTTCATATTTTGGGATTTTTAAAAAGTCTTTCTCTTTTATCAATAAAAAGAAAATAAAAACTTCTAAAATTTTTATGGTTGCATATTTTAATTTTCAATATTCTATCCATCTGGAATTTTGTTTTGTGTAAGGTATGAGAAAAAGGATGAAAACATTTTTACAGGTGGTCTGAGTGATTACCAGATTGCTACAAACGCTCCTTTTCCCATGACCCATATCTTAACTGCATTTTCCCGTAGTCTGTACAGAGACGCCTTTTTACAAAGGGAGGCCACCATTCCCAGCCATTTCATTTTAAGGTTTGTTTTCTGCAATTAAATCCCTTGTGTATCTTATCTACACACCTTTTCTTTTAAGCTAATGCAAATTTTGTGTGAGTAGGACCTTGTTGAGTGTAAGATGGGCTTGAATTTCATAACTGGTTCCGTGTGGTGCAGCCCAGCAGACGGACAGACAGAAGCAAGGGCTGCAGAGGCGACAGAAGCTATGAGAACATGAGCCTCTAGAGATTTGCTGTGGAATTTCAGATAAAGATTCCACGTGCCAGGAATAGTCTACATCATGTGGACGCAGTGGTGAAAGTACACATTGTCCCTGCCATTGTGAAGGGGACACCCAGTGCGGGTGGGAGGGGGACTGGTAAAATGCAGTCCAGAGAAAGGACAGACCATGCTCCAGGAACCACACTGGACTTCAGAGAGCTTTGTCGGCTGCCGTTCATCTGTCCGGCTTCTAGATGTCAGAGTGCCCTCAGGCTCAGTGCTTAGTCCTCTCTCTCTATTGACACCCTCTCTCTAGGATGCCTCAGTGAGTCGGTTGCTGTCTGTCTGTAGCTGAGGATGTGATGTTTACACCTCCATCCATTTCAACTCCTCCTGGTTCATGACTTCTATTCAAATGTCAGCGTAACTCTCTGTACCGAGTTCTTCATCTGTAAAATGTGCCTTATAATGATACATTCCTCACATGGGTATCATGCAGAGCAAGTATCTTAAGAGAGGAGAAGCCCTCACAAGAGTCCTGGCACCAGTAAGTGTTAGCTGTCAGTATTATTACCTGACATCTCCACGTAGATGTCTAACAGCTATGCCATGTTATCAACGCCATGAAACAATTCTTGGTCCCAACCCCATTCCACCCTTATCGATGAATTTCTCAGGGCTTCAGTGATGGGAATGTGTGCGTTTTTCCACATAATGGACATGGCTAATAAAGGTTGGCCTGGTCCTTCATAATAAGTTGCTCCAAAGTTTATATGGGTGGACTCAGACAAGTGATAGCCAACTAATATAGACAAAAAATAGAACTCTCAGCTGCTCATATTTGTACTCTCAGCCTAGAATATCTGGTGAGGGTACTATATGGACTGAATTGTGTAACCCCAAAGGTACGTTGAAATCCTAACTACTGTACCTATAAATGTGACCTGATTTGGAAATAGGGGATTTTTAAAATTATTTTAATGAGGCCATACCAGTGTAGGGTGAGTCCTAAACCTAATCCCTTCTGAGTTACAAAAAGAACAGAATAGACACAGACACAAACAGCGGAAGAGGGAGACAGACAAAGGGAAAGATAATCTACAAGGCCAGGAACGCAAAGGGTGGCTGGAAGCTGCTAGAAGCTGAGGTAGACACGAGCCATGCCCTGAATTCCTACTTCTAGCCTCCCGAACTGTGAGAAAATAAATATCTGTTCTTTAAAGCCACCCAATTGTGTTATTTTTTTCTTATGGCAGCACTAGATGACTAACACATACCCATGGCTATACATGAAGCCTGGTGTAAAATAGTGTTCTCCCCTCCTTGTCTAGCCTACCTGAATCCTGCTATTTCCCTATCAGTGTCCTCTGCCTTCACTAAGAGCTACAACAGAGTCGGCTTGATGCTGATGCATAGAAATGCAGTTTATTTTTTAGTTTATATTTATGATTGACTAGCATTAATTTCAATGGTTTGTAAATTTTTCTGTGGAGGCATTTCTGTAATCTATGAGTAATAGCAGTTGCAGCTTTTCCTTCTTTGTGTTGTCATTTTGTTCTAGCTTGGGCCTCCAGTGTTAAATATTTAATATAAATTATGATAGAAAGCATCCTTATTTTTTTAATATTTTTATGTGTGCTTTAAGTGAAAGTTTTCAAATCAAGTCAGTCTCTCACACAAAAACGCGTATACACCTTGCTACACACTCCCAATTACTCTCCCCCAAATGAGGCAGCCTGCTCTCTCCCTCCACTCTCTCTTTTCGTGTCCTTTTCGCCAGCTTCTAAACCCCCTCCACCCTCTCATCTCCCTTCCAGGCAGGAGATGCCAACATAGTCTCAAGTGTCCACCTGATCCAAGAAGCTCACTCCTCACCAGCATCCCTCTCCAACCCATTGTTCAGTCCAATCCATGTCTGAAGAGTTGGCTTCGGGAATGGTTCCTTTCCTGGGGCAACGGAAGGTCTGGGGGCCATGACCACCGGGATCCTTCCAGTCTCAGTAAGACCATTAAGTATGAATTTATGAGAATTTGGGGTCTGCATCCCACTGTTCTCCTGCTCCCTTAGGGTTTCTCTGTTGTGTTCCCTGTCAGGGCAGTCATTGGTAGTAGCCGGGCACCATCTAGTTCTTCTGATCTCAGGATGATGTAGTAGCTGATTCTCGTGGCCCTTTCTGTCTCTTGGGCTCGTAATCACCTCGTGTCCTTGGTGTTCTTCATTCTCCTTTGATCCAGGTGGGTTGAGACCAATGGATGCACCTTAGATGGCTGCTTTCTAATGTTTAAGACGCCAGACGCCAGTCTTCAAATTGGGAAAGCATCCTTATTTTAATGCTAATTAATTTTAAAGAGAATGTCCCACATTTTCCCATGAACTATCATGCCAGTTGTATTTTTCCAACTTAAGGAACTCCTTTTCTGGTCCATGATTGCTCAGAGTCCTTATCTCTCAGTGTGATTGGATTTTATCAACCGCTTTGTCCCCATCTCTTGAGGTGAGCATGTCTTTTCTTCTTCCATCTATGCTTATGGTGAATTAAATTATTAAATCTTTAATGTTCACTCAAGCTTGCATGCTGACGATAAACCCCCTTGATGATGGCGTATTACCTGGTTTATACTTTGCTGGATTTCCTTTGCCAGTATTTTATGTAGGTTTTTGCATCTCAGTTACTTGGTGTGCTTGGCCTGTAACTCTTCTTCTATCATCCTTGTCTAATTTGGTGTCAGTATTAAACTAGCCTTAGGGATGAAGTAGAGGAGCATCTCATCTTTTTCTCTTCTTTTCTGACTTTGCACAAGATTAAAATGCTCTGTTTCTTGCCTGTTTGCTGCAACCTGAATGAAAGTGGTCTCGGCCTCCTATTTTCTTAGGGAGATCTTGAACTACTGACCCATTTTGTGTAGTGATTAAAGGTCTTTTCTGGTGCTACTTAGAAAAATTTCCACTGCATGTTCTAGGCTGCTAGGATTTCATCTTTAAATGTTATGTTGTTATCACGATTTTCAGTCTCATCCACGTCAATTAATCAATCCCAGATTTTCCCTCATTTTTCCAAACTCAGACTCTACATCTATTCCTGGCAGCAATTCCCTTATCTAAGACTTGTTTGCAAACAAAAATACAACCCAGCATCTTTGAGTCCATGATGTGAGAATACAGTCCCATATAACTTTTTTGTAACTGTTGTTAAGTGTTTCTCCTCTTTTTTTTTTTTTTGTTCATTTCCCACCTATCTAGCAGTTTCAAAGTTGTGCACTTAAGGTTGAGGTCATTAGCTGGATTGACTCCGTGCAGGGCCATGGGGTGCTAGTTGCAAATGGGCATCAAAAGAGCACTCCTCTAGAACTAGGAGGCAGGAGGAGGTGGTTGGGCGGTTGCGGGAGGGGGGAGGGAACTGGGCAGGGCTGTGTGGAGAGGGGCGCCCAGGGGAGGTGCCAGGTCGGAGGCTGCCCCACCACAATCTCACGTGCATCAGGAAGGAGCTGGCTGCAGGAGCCTTTCGCGAGAGTCCCAGCCCACCCAGCCTTGCCCTGAACTCAGACCCGCTAGGCTCACAGGTCCCACCAGAACTAGGGGGACCTGTGAGCTACCGATGTCAAGTCCCAGGGTACACCCCTGAGCCCAGTCACAGTGCTTATGCTGGGATAGTAGGGCAGAGGAGGCGTATGGGGACTTGGGTCCAGAGGGTGACCCAGAAAGGATGGGAGAGTTGTGGTCACTCTAGGACTCTGGCTCCGCACGTGAAGGGCCCCAGGTTGCACTTCCAGGAGGAGAAGGCGAAGCCACAGAGGCCACACTGCTCACACAGCAATCCCCCACCCCCCTCTGCCCTTTCTCCAGGCGGGACGCCCCTCCTGTGCTGTCCTCAGAAGGGCTCTTCAGGGACCACACCCCTAGTTTGCGAAGCAGCAGAGCCTGCCCCAGTCTGGACCAGGGACTTTATTTCTTCCACTCTCACCACTGGCTGAAGGCAGACTCCTGTCTCCACAGACTAAAGAGGAATTATCAAAATGAGCTCGAAACTCTAGATTTGAGTTAAGGATCATAAATTAACACAGAAAAATACAACTTTAACAACAAAGACCTGTTTGGAGCCCCAGTTGGAATTAAAAAAAAAAAACTTGAACAGAGGGAGTGATAAAGTCTTCCTTCTTTTGCCACCCTCTCTTGGTGGTCCCAAGCTTTCTCATCTCCTACCTCACAAGACTCTATCAACTGCTTTGAGACTTTTAGAATAAAGATCCCCAGTCATATCACTGCTGTTACCCTGTGAGGATTTCCCCAGTGCTGGGTTAGACTAAGACAGAATCCTTCCAAGGCTTCCAGGGCCTGTGTACTGGACGGTCAACACACGGAGCCTCAGAGCCCACTTCGTTTTTCCTGTAGTTGGGCATGACCCCAGGGACATGACCCTTGAGAGTGCTGACACTTCCTGAAGCCAGTGACCCTCCCCCTGGGCTTCTCTCTGCCTGGGTCTCAGAATCTCTGAGGCCAACTTGTACCCTCGGAAGTGTTTCTGCTGAAGGACATGTAAACAGCACTGTGGATTTGTGTCCTGCAGTCTGCAAAACTGCCTCCCCTGAGTGGGGTGAGGAGCTACTGAAATACTGAAATCATTGAAACTAGCAGAAGCCACAGCTCATGGTGCTGGGAGAAAACTGGGAAGGACGGAGAGGTGAAGAGGCTATAAAGGCCCAGTCATGAAGGCGACCATGGGCCAGGATGTCCTGAAGTCGCAAAGCTGACCAATGCTGAGTGCCCTAAAACCTGCCACTCCTGTGCACATCTTTTCTTTCAATGGACAAAGTCTTCCCCTGCTCTTATGTGCCTGGGCTGGAAGGGCCTTTGACTTATAACATGAAGCAGCCTCCAGAGCCTCTTGGGGCAAGTGATGGTCAAGGAGGCTCTGCCTAACCCCACCCTGCCCTTCCCACTTGTCAGAGGACCAGGAATTTCAGTCTTCCAGCTCCTGGGCTGATCTAGTGACTTGTAACAGGATTTCGCTGGAACTGGAAGGTGTTGAAGACAGGAAGTACTCCTGGGTTTCTTCACCCAGCTGAATGCCTAGTTCCTGGTCTTATTACACGGCTTACATTCAGGATAAGAAGAGGCATTTGGAGCTTTACGCATGACCTCTTAGCAGAGGTTTCTGTTCAGGAGCGAAGAGGTAAAAAGAAAGCAGTGTCTACTAAGTCCTTTTCCAAGAGTCTCAGGAAATTCTCACGAAGACCTTCTCAGGTAAGGACTGACGGGAAATGCCTTGGTTTAATATTAAACTTTGCCCTTGACACATTTTGTTTATGGAGGGCATATACAATGTTGTCCGCTCAAGGAAGCACTGTAGTTCTTATCTAGACTTTATGTAGAATGAGTATATATAAAACCTAAACTTGGTCCTTAAGCAAGGGGTTACCTCTCAGAGAAGGCCTATGGGAAGGTTTCTACCAAATTCTGTGGTGCTGCCATTGCTCCAAGGATCCCAGGTGGTGCCAAGTTTGAGCACTCGGCTGTTAACCGAAGGTTAGTTTTTTGAACCCACCAAAAGGCTCTAAGGAGTAAAGACCTGGCAAACTGCTTACGTTAAGATTACAAACCAGGAAACCCTATCGGGGAAGTTCTCCTTTTACACTGGGCCACAATGACTCAGAAACCCACTCGATGGCACCTAGCAATATCAACAGGAAGCTGTTGCCCCCCATGTGCTTGAAGTGCCTCTCTGGGGAAGGTTGGCCTTCAGAGCCAGCTCATGGCCACACGGGAACTGAGACTCATGTTTTGTTACCACACCTTAGTTTCAGTCAGTAAATTTATTTTCCAGTTTATTCACTAGACTTGACTACAGACATATCTCAGGTATTGTCAAAATTAATTCCATTCTCTAATAATGATTTGCCAGGATGTATTTCCAAGCGTTTCCAAGAGACTGGAAAAACTTTCCAAAGAGGCTTGTTCAGCGCCATGTTGTGCAGTAACTACAGTGTTGACATAGTATATTTATCCACATAGTTTCCACATTTTCTGCTTTCCATAAATACAACTGAAATTCCAAGTCTACCTCCTGAAGTACTTCCTTTAGTGTTTCACTTAGAAGTCTGGTGGTGATGAATTCTCTCAGTTTTCTTTCCCCTAAGAATGGCATTATTTGTGCTTTACTCCTGAAGGTAATGATTGGACATAGAATTCTGGGTTAATATTTCCATCTTTCAGGGTTGAAAAAATGATGTTTCACAATCTTTTTTTTTTGGCTTCCATGGCTTCTGATAGTGAATACAGAGTCATTCTAATTGTTTTTCTCAGGTGAAATGTGTTGTTTTCTCTCTACCTCCTTCCTGAGTATTTTCTTGACCTTTGTTATTCTGCAGTTGATTATGATGTATGGTATTTTTATGCAAGTAACCCATGTTCTATATATATATATGTGTGTCAACTGTTTTTCCCCTCCCGGGTATGTCTGTGAGTACAGTATACTGTTTTTTTCTTTTTACATGCTGCTGTTAAAAAAAAAAAAAAATTAGAGTAATGTACTTACAAATATACTTGGGATGTGGGGTAAGGCCCACTGGGTTGGCAAAAAACCCATAACCCGCAGAATATTTTTGTGAAAATTCGGTATTGGGGCATGGAATTATTTAACTTGCTGTGGTTTGCTGAACTTCTTGAATCTGTAAGTTTATGTCTTTCACCACATTTGGAAAGTGTTCAGCCAGTATTTTTTCAAATACTATTTTCTTCACCACACGTTTTGTCCACTTCTTCTGGAGTTCCAATAAATAAGCTTTTTGTCTAGTTCTTGAGGCACTGTCCATTTTTTTCCATATTTTCCTCTCTGTTTGCAGAATGGATATTTTCTACTGATCTATTTCAAGTATTTAGTTTTTTTCTCTGTCATCACCATTCTGCTATTGTGAAAATATCAACTGAATTTTTGATTTCTACGATTGTACTTTTAACATGTAAAATTTTCATTTGCAAATAGCACCTATTATCTTTCCATTTATTTAAAAAGTGTCCCTGTTATTTCTTGGATTAGAATAGCATTTTAAAATCTGTTTTTTATGATTTTGAGAGTACAAGTCCTGCTTAAATTTTATGGAGAATTTTTTTTTTTTAGCAGTCAATTGACCCAGTTATGTTCAGGCTCCAAGTTCTGTCCCATCTTGTGTATTCTATGGTTCAAATGTTAGTTCAATTTTTGAAGGCTTTGCAGGTGTATTTAGGTCTAACCTATGTGAGCGCCGCTCAGTATGGAACCTTGATGGCATTCTAACCCATAGTGCGGGTCTTAAAGGATTTGATAATGCTTCTTAGGGTCAGGGCAATGGATACGCACCTGGGGGGTGAACCAGGAGTTCATAGCAAGTCTGCAGAATCTCTTTCTTGCACAGCCTCCTCTTTCTCTTTCTCTTCTGCTCTCTGAGTTCAGAAGGAGTGCTTTCCTGGCCCACTGGTGGGAATGCTGGGGCTTTAATCTCCTCATTCCGTTGTGCACATCAGTGACTGGTTCTGCCTATGGGGCCAAAGCACTGGACAACCAGCCAAAAGGCTGGCACTTTGAACGTGTCAAGAAGCGCCTCAGAAGACAAGCCTGGTGATCTGCTTTTGAAAAGTCTCACCCTTTGAGGCAGAATTGACTAGGTGCCAGTTAACAGCAGAGAGAGAGAAAATGTAATGGAGCTTTCTCTACAATATTTGGTTCTTCCATACTCTGGTCAGAGAGAAGGATTCTCCTCTGCCAGAGTTTCAGGTGTCTGCCCACCTGCCCAGCTGCCTGTCTCTCTCCTTTACAGACCTTCTATCCCATTTATATGAGAGAGGGCTTCTCTCGGGGCTGTTTCTGTCCACAACGGGCGTGCAGCTGTGAGATTTGGGCTCATTTAATTTCAGCCTCTAGAATGTTCATACTTTATGTTCTGGTCCCGCCCCGCCCCCATCCACCTTCAACACTTTCCTTTGCAGAGTCCTGAGATAGTGTCCCATGCATTTGTCCAGATACATAGTTGTCAGATACCAGCATAGCCACCGGGGGCAGTGCTGTTGTGGTTGAAGGGGGAGGGACTGTACACTGAAGGAGCTGCAAGACCTGGCTGCCTTGTGTGAGCAGGACGGGGGTGTGCTGAGGAGTGGGTGCTGAAGGTGCTGAGTCAAGGGGAGTTTAATATAAAGTTGGATCAAGGATAGTTTGTTGACAAGGATTTATTGCTGTAGCAAGGGTTCTGGAAATGGGTTTAATATGCTGTGGGATTGCTTTTGGAAGCTTAGAAAAGGCAATGGCCCACATTCTCTGAAATGGAAATGCCAGACCTGCTAGGTCAGATGTTGGAAGAGGGATTAAAAGCCTCCAATATGTGGGCATGTCTGAGTTAGTCTTCTCTAAGACCATTTCTTGGAGGTCCTGAAGGATACCCATTTCATCAAAAGAATAAGGAATGCGGAGATGAGGGGAGCACCAGCAACATAGAGCTTACCAATATGTATACTTTGTAGGGAGTCCCTGGACGCCACAAACAGTTAAGTGCTTGACTATTATCTGAAAGTCTGGCAGTTTGAACATACTCAGAGGGTCCTTGGAAGACAGTCCTGGCCATCAACTACTAAAGGATGAAAGCCTTAAAAACACTATTGAACAGTTAGTTCTACTATGCCCACATGGGGTGGTCATGAGTCAGAAATGACTTGATGACAACTAACAGCAACAATCGTCTATAGGCTCAGGTTGTTAGTGGGAGCTGGGCTGCCTAGTAGCAATGCAAATCATGGGATCCCAGCTCCACAGAGGCCAGGTGGAAGTACTTAACTGTCAGAAACAAGTTGTGTGTGATTCCAATAATGGTCAGCAGGTCAGAGTAGTAGTTATCTATTGGGGCATAATAGATTCTCCCCAAACTTAGCAGGTGTGAGATAAATGGAAAATTCATATTCAACTCATTCTGATAAATTTGGAACTAGACAAAAATTTTGGCATCACTCAACATAGTTTTCAGGTGAAGGAATAAACTAGAAAATTTAAATAACTAGTATAATAAGAGATTTTTCAAATAATGATGATATAATTGCATACCTGAATAAAAGACGAATACATCAAAATCAATGGTTTGTCTCCAGTATAGACATGAGGGTCTCAAATTGGCAAGGGTGAGAAGGGCAGACCGTTCTCTTTCCCCTACTACTTGACTGGATCAAACTGTGTTCAAAACTGTAAAATATTTAGGAAAACATTGTTTTGACCAGAGCATCAAAGGACCTCTATGATGAAAACTAATGTACTAAAATACATAAAATGAAACCTGAATGTATGCAAAAAATATGCCATATTTTCAAATGAGAAGTCTTGTCAATCAAATGGAGATCCCTAAAACTAATATATAAGTGGAATGTATTTCCAGTCGGAATATTAAGATAGTTGTTTTTGAATTGTATACAGTGATCATATGCTACAAATAGTACAGTAGATAGCAGAGGATGTTGCTGGTGTTAGGAGACTTGGAGTCCATTTCTGACTCATAGTGATCCCATTTCACTGCCCCAGAGGGTTTTCTAGGCTGTGATCATTATGGGAGCAGAACAACAGGTCTTTCCCCTCAGTGCCCCCTGGTGGGTTCGACCTGCCAAACCTTCTTTGGATTAGCAGATGAGCACTTAATCACTGCAACACTACGGCTGCTTTAAAAGGTATAGAGAAGAAAAACATGAAAAAGCAGGATACTGACAGGTGTCTACCTCTTCAGGTAACAGAACAAATTGATATTACATAGCATAGAAACTGACAAGTCGACCAATGAAACAAAATCTGCTAAGAAGTCACAATAACCATTGATATAAAGGCGGTATTTTGAGAAAAGTATATTTATTTAATAAACGGTGCTGACTCAAGTGACCGTTCTGGGGGACAAAGCTTGCAAAAATGTGATACACAAATGATAGATTTGGAAAATCATGTGAAATGGAGATGACAAGACTTAATAACAATTTCCATTTTACACAGAAGGATAAAAGTTAAGCACTTGAAAAATGAGCAGTGAATTCAAAAAGATCGTTCACAGGAAATCCACATGCCCAATAAACATAGTCCAAGTTGCTCAAAAACACTGGTAGTTAAGAAAATATCAAAGTCCCAGTGAAACTGGCACAATTTAAAAATCAACACCATCTATGGCTGGCTGGGCTGTGGGGAGAAGGATACCCTGAGACATGGCTGGAAGGGTGCTTTAGGACAGCCTCTAGGGGAAAGACATGGCCATGGCTCTGTACTTTTAAAACATACTTTGAGCTGGAAATCTCACTCTATGGAGTCTATTGCACAGAAACAGATCCTGTAGTACACAAAGGATAGTTATTATTAGTGTTGACCAAACGTTGACTGTACATTGATGGTTGAATGATAGATAACTTATGGTAAAGCTACATCATCAATAAATGAGTTGTAGTAGTTGAGTGGGAAAAATATCTGTGAGGTATTATTGAAGTATTACTGAAAAAATCTAGGTGCAGAGAAGTGTATATAAAATGAGCACATCTGGGTTAAACAATATCAATTGTTTGAATATGCTTGGATACCTGTTTATGTTTATGAGTGTGTATAAGTCTGTGTCCTTGTTTAAGCAAGGATAAGAGAGACTACTTACCACATTGTTAACCTGAATTATCTTGGATTCACTTGCAGGAAAGAACAGGGGGAGGAGAGCTAGAACACGCAGGAAGAGTGGACTTAAAAAGCATGGATGATAATGTTTCCATTTTAGTAGTGTTATGTATGGACGAACAAATCTGTCTTAAAGGGAGAAAGCCAGAATATTCCTTAGAAGCAAGGATGGCTTTGGCCATGTTATCAAGAGGGAGGGACCAGTCCCTGGAAAAAGACATCATGCTTGGTAAAGGAGAGGTCCAGTGAAAAAGAGGAAGACCCTCAATGAGATTGATACAGTGGCTGCAACAGTGTGCTCAAATAGAGCAAAGATTATTAGGATTGCACATGACCGGGTGGTGTTTTGTTCTGTGGTGCAAAGGGCCACTGTGAGTCAGAACTGACTTGATAGCTTCTGACAAGAACATGTAGAAGTCCAGATAAAGTGTACTGAATTGATATCATCTATTTAAATTATTCATGTAAGTTAAAAGATCAAAAAATATAGTGTCAGTGCCATATCTAATGACTTACAGAGAATCAAGGTAGAATATCAAGTGAAATAAGGGGCAGGAGCAATGTGGGTGGAGTGTGACCAGGTTTTCATAAAAGTAAACACCCCAGCAGATATACCTGTGTACCTGTGACTGTGTATATGTGTCCCTGCAGAGAGGTGTAGGGAAGGTTACACATGTGTCTATTAACATTGGATACCCTGGGGGAGCAGGACCAAATTACATATGAGGGTGGGACCCTGACATTAATTTTTTTGTCATACAAATCTGTGATCTTGCAAATGTGATAAAAAACAATTTCAGAGCTTTGGAAATTCATAAACATCATAGATATATGTATATTTTAACGTGTTTTGTTAGATATTTAAAATAGGTGAAAATTCTCCAGAATGACAGACAAAAGATTTGAATCACTGGCAGGAGAGCACACCGCAGAAAGTAATAATCAGATCCAGTGGATTTCTTGTTGTTCTTGGAGCCAGTGAGTTCCTCTGGTCTCTATAACTGGAAATGACCAAAAATAATTTTGGGAAGTCAGTAGAGTTACCCCTCAAACACGTCTTGCAAGCACACGTCTACAGCTAAATGTAGAAGGCTGGACGCCATGTGCAATTCACTAGGTAACTCATGCACCTCTAGAAGATTCTCTTTCCTGGATATGCTGCTTCCACCTCCTCCCTGCCTAGCCCCACTGGATAACCCACCTTTGTGCATTTTAGGCCCCATTCAGGTCTGAGCCTAGATCATAGAGGACATCAACTGGGAAGGTAGCTTTTAAGAAGAAAGATGTTGATGAAAAGATTTCAGAAACCAGCACCTCCCCAGCCAGCCTCTCCCCAGCCTGGGAATACCAATCCCTCCCACTCTGATACCTCTGAGAATCTCTGAGTTTTCGTTTTGGATTCTTAGGAGACTGCAGAATTTACCTGGTCTGAACACCTTGGTTCTTTTCTGCCTGTGACCCTCTGCCTCGCAGGAGCCGTCTCTGTCACTCTGAGGAATACACACAGGACAGACTGTGGACGGAGATGCCCATCCTAGAGGCCCTGCCCTCCATTCCTCTGCCCCTGGGGGGTTCCCTGTGATACTTGTGGTCTCATTTCCCAGAGAGATGGATACACCCCTGTCATGTCCAGGGCTTCCCCAGACTTGGGATTTGATGTCGCGACTGAGACTGGGGCTTTGTTGTCCACTGTTGAGTCTGGGCCTGAATCTGCCCCTTCCCACCATTACCTCTGATCACCTGTGTTCTCGCTGTTCTCCCTGGGTTTGAAGCCTGTCCTCTCTTTTGGTTCTTTCACCTCAGAGGGCCTTTTTCTTCCAGTTCTTTGACCTCGGGACAGGTCAGATTTGACCACAGGAAAACAAAAAGAAAATTAGCATGTTTGTTTGACATGTCAAGAACCGGAATGTACAGCTTGATTTAGGCGAAGAAAAAGTTCCAAAGCTCTACCCCTTACCCTAGGACATGCTCTACAGGAAATATCCTGCAAGCCCTGGATCAACTCTTATCCAGAAATGGTTAACACCCAGGGGGATTTTTCTACACCACCTCCCACTTACATTCCCCTAATGTGGCAAAAAGGATGCATCCCAATCATAAACCCAAATTCACCCTAGGAGACCAGAAGACATGGCTGGGGTGAGTTCATTTTCCTTCAACCTGCCCTCCTCTCCTCCTACCAAGCCCTGTCTCTTTCTCTGCCTCTATACTGCTGGGAAGGGACCCAGAGTTGTTTGTTTAGGGCTTTATGTCCACTGCTCACCTGCAGACATGTTTCCCAACAGCCTGCCATCTCTCTGATTCCTTCTCCTCCAAAGAACTCAGTGACACCCCCTTCACCATCACACCTCAGCAGGGCCCCCCCCCAATCCTCCCAAGTCCCACTGAAATCCCATTTCCCTTTCCCTATTTATGCTGCGCTCATCCTTAGGGTCCCAAGATCTCACCACCCAGATGAGGCCTGTCCTGTCCTCTCCTGGGCCAGGGGAGCCTCTGAGGGGACCTGGTGTCTGCGGTCAGCTATCTGGGACTTCTTCCATCCAGATCCCCCTTAGGGCTGGAGTTCTCTGTGCACTTGGGTTGGGAGGGTTGGGGTCACAGGGGGAAGGAGGGTATGATCTTCCAGGGGAGCTGGGTTAAACGAACCTGAATGGAGGTCTCTCCCGAAGGGCCCACGTTTTCAGCCCAAAGGCCCTGCTCCTCCTAGTCCCGGGGTTCTAGCTCGTCTTCAGGCGCTTCCCCCTCTGGCCTCGGTGGTGCGCCTGCTCCTTCTGCAGCCTGGTCTCCTGCCTCTTCAGCCTGTCCAGCTGGTGCCTCAGCCTCTTCAGTTCTTCTCTCTGCTTCTCCAGCTGCTCCTCCAGGAGTCTGCAGACCGCTCTCTTCTCCCTCACCTCCCTCTTCTTGGCGGCCATCAGGCAACGCCTGGCCAGCTGGTGGCAGCGTCTGGGCCTGCGCTGCACTGAGCCTGGCAGCCGCCTCTCCAGCAGCTCTTCAAAGAAGACCCGGCAGCTGAAGCCCTGAGTCACACCATGCTCCGCGTGCGCAACCAGGGCCTCCCGGGACTCGAACACGCGGCAGCAGGCCACGCAGCGGAAGCCGTGCTTACGGGTCACCAGCCACTCCGGGGTGGTTGCGCGGGGTCTCTCCCCATGCTTCTCCCCTTGGTCGGTGGGCTCCTGGGTACAGGTCTGGGGCCCCTCCTGCCAGGGCTCCAGGTTGCTGACCAGGGACTCAGTGTTGGCCAGACTGGGGGCAGAGCCGATGGTGCTCTCCTCAGAGAGCTCGGCCTCAAAGACCTGGGGCATCTTGCCCACGGGGTCAAAGGAGGTTTTGGTCTGCCAGGAGACTGCCACCCCCTTGACCGTGCGCACCTTGGTGAAATATGCACACCTGACCCATGGCTTTCCTGGGGCAGCCCCGTAGCTGGAGGAGTGAGAGGTCTGCTCCGTGAAAGAGGACAGAAAAGAGTTCTCAGATTGTTTTGGAATCTTCCTGGGCCTGGAGCTTCGACTTTTTGTTTGGGATGTTGTTGACTGTTGTGCATTTTCCTCTTGGATAGAGACCTCTGAGAATAGAGAGTTAATTTCCTTGAGCTTTCAGGGTCCTTATTCTCACCTGTGACCCCAAAGCTTTGGTCATAGGGACCCCTGGAGGCCTCTCCATCACCACATCCTCCACCTCTGCAGACCCCATGCTTTCTTTCTTCTTCTCCAGAGACCCACCAGCCTTTGGGGGCACTGCTGTGGAAGACAAAGTCTCCATTGTAAAGTGGCACTGTTTATGGTAGTTCATTTTTTAAGAAGTTATTTTTCTTTAATTCCACATTTATTGAATTCCAATGAATTTGTTCCTTTGGAACTTAGAAATGACCTCATTCCCATGAAGCTTCATAATAAATGTGTGACTTGATGTTTTGTATGTGAGTGATATCCTTAGTAAATTTGGAGGGTAAACACTCCAGAGCAATGGTCACCTCTTTTCATCCTCTTTTTACTGAAAGGCTTTTTATAGAGGAGTTATACGTAAAGAGAAGAATGTGTATATTTAGTTATGATTCTTACATGTCTACCTCTTCCTTGCACCCTTCTTAACCTAGCCACAGTAGAAGATGAAAATTGTTTTTCTCGGAATAGAAGCCCAGTCCTTAGTAGATGAAGTGAGGCAGAAAGAGATGGCCGTATCTGAGAACCTTGATGCAAGAACTTCAGATGGAGAACACACAGCCTCCTCCGCTGTGTATGTCTCAGTGGGTTGTCTGTGTCAACCTAAAGGTCTGTGTATGTTTCTGAATCTGTGGGAATGACTGCAGAGTTCACGATGCAGAAAGAGATGGAGCTAGGTCGGGTGTGTTAGATGGAGGGAAAGCTTGAGAGAGAGACAAGATTCAGAGATGGAACATGCCAGCAGTTGGTTAGAAGGATACAGAGATCAAGGAGGGAGCAGAAAGCAGGGCTCAGCCACTGAAGGGCAGAATGGGGCAGCAACAAAGAAGACAAGGCGGGGGCACACTAGTCAGTGAAAGAATGGATAACTAAGAATGATAGCAGAAACTGAGGTTAGCTATAGTTGGAATTTTAAAATTCTTTCCTGCTAGACTTTGAAAACATCATGCTAAATGGAATAAGTTAGTATTTGCCCTAAGTATAGGGCAAATACTGTACGATCTGACTTATATGAAATAAGCAAATATATAGAAAGCAAGGATTATTGGTCGTTGCCAGTTGTGGGCAGGGGGAAGGGGAAGTTTTTCCGTTGGGGCATTGAGGTTATGTTAATGGTTGTAGAAAAGTTTGGAGAAAGGTATTGAGAATGGTTATATGACTTGAAGAATGTAATAAGTATCACTGACTCATACATTAGAAATTATTCAGTTATGTTTTATGTATATTTTCAACACAATTTAAAAAAATAAAACTTTGCAATTACAAGAGAAAAAAAAACGATCTATACTATAGCTGTCTTTACCTAGAAGAAATGTTAAACCCTTCGGTAAAGATGGTCAGGAGACCTTGGAGGAGAAGGGAAATCCCTAGAGCTAGAGGGGCAGGGCCTTCCTGGACCTTCTTCTGCCTGAGTCCAGGCTGAGGACTGTGGCAGCTTACATTGACTGGGAACTCTGAATGAACGTGTCGTACTGTGCTCCATCACACCACCCACTCCCAAAACCTCCTGATAAATTTGATATATTTTTTTAATTCGCATGATATATTAATTCATTCTCATGAAAAAATGAAGTACAAGTCTCTGGAACCACACTTCTCCCTGGTTCTATACCCACTGCCCCAGTTGCCCACCTGCGTTCTTTCCGCTAACAAAGCAGGAGAGTTCACAAATCTGACTTGTCTGCTACTGTTATGGAAAGCCCCTCAGATGAGAGTAGAATTCTATACTTCACTCACATATTTATTCCTTCATTTATTTATTCACACTATAATTTCTTACTGTTTACTAATTGACAGGAAGTTTTTTCAGGGGAAAGCCTCGATGATCCCTTGTGGTCCTTGTTTCCAGGGTGAATCAAACCCCTTGCTGCCCAGCACCCATCGCACAGACTGAATTTTCCTCCCACCCTTACTTCGGGCCTTAGAGAAAGGCCTCTTCCTCATGTATTGCCGCTCCATTCTGGCTGGGTGAAGATAAACCACGAAGGATGGTCACTGGCAAGATGTTTCTCCTCCTCCCACGTAGAGATGATGTCCCAAACTCTCACAAGTTGGGGACCTTGATTTAGGCAGAACCGTTTGTAATTTGGTATCCAAAGTCGCTCTCCCACAGGAGACCTCAGACCGACAACCTCTCCAAAGAGCAGTTGGGATCTGAGTGAGCACCAGGGTTTCCAGTAACTCTTGTGTGACATCATCGCTGACATCGCTCAGTTCCAAGGGCCCAGTTTGAATCTAAACAGCGCACTAGGAAAAAATATGGCAACTGTTGTGGGAGAGGCTAGGAGGCTGGGAGGAGGGAAATTATATCTTAAAAATGAATTGAAATGTTCACTTAAAGAAGTCAACATCTAAGAGGAAGGAAACTGTGAGTTGAGGAAATAGAAGAGTATAATGAGTCGCTATTTCTCCCAAACCTCTTCTCTGGCCCTGAATCAAATCTCTCCAGCCCTAGAAACACAATGTCCACTCTGAACACCTCTCAGGCCTCCTTTGCCACTTAGGCTTCACACAGGCTGTTCCCTCTGACTAGTAGACATTCTCTCCCTTCCTGTTGACTGGTTCCTCCTCCAAGGTACCCAGTCTGTGCTTCTGGTTTATGTATTCAGAGGACCTAGTAATCTTTTAGTAATCCTCCATCATAGCACTGAGTCATAGGAGATGCTCAATTTCCAATTTGTGTCTTCCAAATGTGTTGTAAATAACTTGGGGACAAAGACGAGGTCTGCCTCATATTTGGCAGTCCCAGAAAGTGAGACAGAACCCCACCCATAGGAGATACCCAATATATATCTATTCATTAAATAAAAGAAAACTCTTCCAAAAGACTCACCCTTCATAGCCATCTGTGCAGAATGGAGTTTTTGGTCTGTTGCCTGGAGGTACCATCACTCAGTGGTGGTGTCTAGGCCACTCTCTCTTGACCTCCTGACTCTCAACCCTGTGAAGCCTCTTGGCCTGTCCACATGCTTCTCCCTTGGAGCCACTAAAAAGGGTAGGATTACATCATCACAGAAAAGCACTGAGACTCCGGACGACGTCTATGGTCAACCTGCCTGGGAGGCTTAGGAGAGCCCTCGGGGAAAGGTCCACTGTCCTCTGCTTGATCTCCTTTTTTGTCCAGGGGGCAATTAGAAAAGGAAGAAGCAAATTGTTGAAACATTTTAAGGCAGGGTTTGGGAAGTTGTGCTTGGTAGGTAGAGGAGAGCCTGAGGATTTGAAGGAAAATGAAAGATGTCAACATGGGAGCAGAGGGCTCGCTTTGTGTGACGACAGATGGTAGAATGTGGGCAAGTGGTTGGAAATATAAAAAAAAAGAAAATCTCCTAACCATCCACTCGTATTTCACAATTTAGGTCAAGCATCACTTCCTGGTGGAAGCCTTTCCAACCCTACACCTGGTAGAATTTCCCACCCTGCTCCACACTCTATTGTATTTAAGAAACGCTTCTGCCACAACTAGGGACAAACTTGGTTGCATTTACATGTTGTGATGGATAGCAAAAATGGCCACATGTTCTAATATGTATGTATCCATACATATTATATGACCTACAGCTCCCTTTCTCAAGAGCAAGATTCTTCCTCCAGTCCTTGAATTTGGACTGATCTATGATTGCTTTGGCCTTTGGGACAGTACAAAGACCAATAGAAGCAGAGACCGAATATAATTAGACACATCGTGACTTGCTCTCTTACCAAAAACGAAACCCATCACTCTCAAGTATATTCTAACTCATAGTGACCCTGAAGGACAGAGTAGAACTGCCCCATAGGGTTTCCAAGGCTGTAATCTTTACAGAAGGAGAGTGCCATGTCTTTCTTCTGCAGAGCAGCTGGTGGGTACAAACTGATTACCTTTCCTTTAGCAACTGAGCCCTTAATCACTGCACCACCAGGGCTCCTCCTTGCCCTCTTGCTGCTCTTCAAACACTGAGAACCCATGGGAACATCCCAGGGCACCCTAATAAATGACAAGAGACCATTAGAGAGAGAATCCAGCTGAGAAGATTTCAGGCCCTCTGCCCGCCAGCTGACATGGTGACTGATTCCCGATACATGAGGGAGCCCAGCCGAGAGCGGCTGAGTCTGCCCCAGACCAGAAGAACCCCAAACTGCCAACCCGAAAACCTGTGAGCGAAGTAACTGCTTGTTCTTTCAAGACACTTCATTTTTGGGTCATTTCTTATACAGCAATTGATAACTGATTTGTTAACTGGGCTGTTTCTCTCACCAGACTGCAAGGAATCTTTTCTTAATCATTTCTGTATCAACAGTATCTGGCAGAGGGTTGTTCATGTAGTCATTAGACAGTAGAAATTTCTTCATTTACATCATTTAAAAGTTTCTAACATTATGTTTTAACTTTCTTTTATAAATAAGATATGGGTGGATTTGCAAGTCTAAGCTGAGTGTACATGTTTTTTCCTTAGGTATTAATCCCTTTTTCTTGCTATTACTCATACATTTAGACATAATTCCAATATTATACTTCATATTCACTGTTCTTTTTTTTATTATTATTATTCTGCTTTTCCTGTTTCTTTTTTTATTGGAATGATGAAATTTCTCTTACTTTCTTTTTCCTTCTAGAGATTTGAAAGTTGTATTTTCAATTCCTATTCTTTTATAGTAAACATGAGATCTTTGAACATTTTAATATTTGGTATATTGTATCAAGTTCATATCTCAGTTCTCCTCTCAAACAGTAATTTTTTGCTAGCTGCCATTGAGGTGACTCCGACTAATGGTGAACTTAGGTACCACAGAACTAAAGGTTGCCAGGTCCTGTGTCATCCTCACAAGTGCCAGCAATTTAGATTCCATCATTATGGCTAATGTGCCAGTCCATCTCACCAAGGGTCTCCTACAGCCTTGTTGGCCTTCTTCTTCACCAACCATGATATTCTCCTCTAGGACTGATTAATCTGTCCTGATGACATGTCCAAAGCAAGTGAATTGGACAGTATTCTCTTGTGATCTGTAAGGGTTTAATTGTCCAATTTTCAGAAGTAAATCTCCAGGTCTTTCTTCCTAGTGTGTCTTAGTCTTGAAGCTCCACTGAAATCTGTCCACCATGGATAACCCTGTTGGTATTTAAAATACTGGTGGCCTAGCTTCCAGCATCATAGCAACATCCAAACCACCACAGTACAGCAAACTAAGAGACAGGCAGTGAGCCGAACAGGGTATTGTTGTTGTTAGGTGTCATCAGGTCAGTTCTAATTTATCGTGACCCTATATACAGCAGAACAAAACACTGGCCAGTCTTGTGCCATCCTCACACTTGTTATTATGCTAGAGCCCATTGTTGCAGCCACTGTGTCAATCCATCTCACTGAGGGTCTTCCTCTTTTTCACTTTCTACTTTACCAAGCATAATGTCCTTCTCCAGGGCCTGGTCTCCCCTGATAACATGTCCAAAGTATGTGAGACAAACACTCACCATCTGTGCTTGTAAGGAATATTCTGGCTGTACTTCTTCCAAGACAGATTTGTTTGTTCTTCTGGCAGTCTATGGTATATTCAATATTGTTCACCAACACCATAATTCAAAGGCAGCACTTCTTCTTCGGTTTCCCTTATTCATTGTCCAGCTTTCACATACGTATGAGGCGTTTGAAAATGTCATCATGGCTTGTGTCAGGCACACCTTAGCCTTCCGAGTGACATCTGTGCTTGTTACCAGCTTAAAGAGTTCTTTTGCAGCAGATTTGCAATACATCATTTGATTCCTTGATTGCTGCTTCCATGAGCGTGGACTGGGGAACCGAATAAAATGAGATCCTTGATAACTTCAATCTTTTCTCTGTTTATCATGATGTTGCTTATTGGTCCAGTTGTGAAGATTTTTGTTTTCTTTATGTTGAGGTGCAACCCATACTGAAGGTTGTAGTCTTTGATATTCACCACTAAGTGCTTCAGGTCCTCTTCACTTTCACCAAGTTTGTGTTATCTGCATATCGTAGGTTGTTAATGAATCTTCCTCTAAACCTAATGCCACATTCTTCTTCATAGAGTGCAGCTTTTTGGATTATTTGCTCAGCATACAGATTGAATAAATGTGATGAAAGGATAGAACCCTGACACAAACTATTCCTGATTTTAAACCACATAGTGCCCCTTGTTCTCTCTGAAAAACTGCCTCGTGGTCTATGTACAGGTTTCACATCAGCAAACTTAAGTGTTCTGGAATTTCCGTTCTTTGAAGTGTTACCCATAATTTGTTATGATTCACACAGTATAATGCCATTTCATAGTCAATAAAACACATGGAAACATCTTTCTGGTATTCTGGTATTCTCTGCTTTCAGCCCAGATCCATCAGACGTCAGTAATGATATTCCTCTTCTGAATCTGACTTGAATTCCTGTTGCAACTTCTTTTTAATGATCTTCAGCAAAATTGTACTGGGTTTTGATATTAATGATATTGTTTGATAGTTTCTGAATTTTGTTGAATCACTTTCTTTGGAATGTGCACAAACATGGATCTCTTCCAGTCGGTTGGCTAAATTATTCAGCCAGTGCTGCATCTGTTTGTTGAAACATCTCAATTGGTACCTGTCAGTTCTTGGAGTCTTGTTTTTTGCCAATGCCTTCAGTGAAGCTCGGAGTTCTTCCTTCAATACCATCAGTTCTTGATGACATGCTGCCTCCTGAAATGGTTGAACATCGACCCATGCTTTTGTGTGTGTGTGTCTGTGCCGTGACCCTGTGTATTCTTTCCATCTTATTTTGATGCTTCCTTGTTGTTCAATATTTTGCCCGTACAATCCTTCACTACTGCATCTCGAGGCTTGGATTTTTTCTTCAGTTCCTTTAGCTTGAGAGATGCCAAGCATGTTCTTCCCTTTTGTTTTTCTAACGCCAAGTCTTTGCGCATGTCATTATCATACTTTGTCTTCTCGAGCCGCCCTTTGTAAATCTTCTCTTCAGCTCTTCTACTTCATCATTTCTTTCATTTCCTTTAGCTACTTTACGTTCAAGAGCAAGTTTCAGAGTATCTCTGACATTCATATTGGTCTTTTCTTTCAGTATAAGGGCTGTATTTGAGGGTACCATCATTTTTATAACTTCCTAGTATCCTCTGTCAGGGCAGTTATTGACTGTAGCTGCACACCACCTAGTTCTTCTGGTTACAGGCTGATGGCGTCTCTGGTTTATGTGGCCATTAAGGGAAGACCTGTTATTCAAAGAATTATACTTAGAGGAAAATTTGTATATTTATGTATAATTTAAAGCTTCTCCTTTAAGATTGCCTTTCCCTGAACAGAAAGCTCTCACCATGTCATTATGAGAAATACTCTTTCAGTGTGAGGCCAAAAGAGATGTCCATATTTGAGAGTCCGATGGTACAAATCTCAGTAGCCAAGACAAAACCACATCAACTGTGTGTGTGGGTGGGTTGTATATGTCAACATAAGGGTCTGTATTTTTCTGAGTATGAAGGTAGGATTGGCAAGTTAAGGAAGAAAGAGATGGAAGCATCTTGGGAGTGGAGTGCAAACTCCGTGACAGAAGTTGCAGCAGGGGATCTCTCAAGAGGGTTTTAGAGGTCAGTTAGAAACCTAGGAAGCAAAAGGAAATAGGGCCAGTGGAGGGCAGCACTACAGTAGTGGTGGGGGGTAGCAAAAATAATGGTAGTGGAGAGGGCAACAAAACTGCCCTGAAAGGAGGGGCAAATTAAAGATCCTAGACAAAATTCAGGTTAAGAAAAGTAGGAATGTAAAAAAATTCTATCCTATAGCTCTCTTTGCTGTGAGGGTTTTTTTAGGCCCTTCGGGAGATGTGGGGAGAAGACATAGGAGGAGAAGGGGAGTTCCTGAATCTAGGGGAGGAGTCTGCAAGCCATCTTCTGCCCTCAATGATGTGGGCTCTGGGCTCCTTCAACTTCTCACTCCCAGAACCTCCTGAGATATTTTCTTAATTCTTCACATAGTACATTAATATCATGTCATTAGAAAATATAATAAGTACGCTTCTCTCTAACCACCCTTTCCCCCATCCTATACTCTCTGCCCTAGTTATGCACTGGCTTCCTGCCTTTCCACCAGGTACAGATCCTAAACAACAGAGTGCCTGGAAAGCTCTCGAACTCCCAATGAATTCTGTAGCTTGATCCCTCACTTATTCCTACATTTCTTATTGATATAAGAATTTGGTTAATTGCCCACCAAATGACAGGAAATGCTTTCTTAGGACGCTCCTCCTTATGACCTTATCCATTCCCAATTCCTTCATCTTGTCCTATCATGGCTCTCTTTTCTGGTGGAAACCAGACCCTTTGTTCCATAACACACATCAATCTGGGACAATTTTTCCTCTCACCCTTATCTAGAGTCTTAGAGAAAGGCCTCTTCCTTCTGTATCACTGTTTCATCCTCTCTGGGTGAAGATGTCCAATCATAATGATGTTCTGAAGGATCTTTATCCCTTTTCCCAGTTCTTCATGATGCATGACCGTTTGGTGACTTGGGGACCCCGGTTTAGTCCAGAATTTCTGTGATAGAGTAGTTCCAGGTGCTCTCCCACAGGATCTCAGATCGACACCCTCTCCAAAAGAGTAGGTGAGATCAGCATGAACGGCATGGCTCCCATAACCCTGTGTGACATCATTCCTGACATTGCTCAGTTCCATGGGCCCACTTTAAATAGAAACACAGCAAAAAGAAAAATATGAAACAGTTCAAGTAGGAGCTTGAATACTGCCAGTCCCAGACTGGGAAAAGGGGGCTTAGATATAAAAAAGGAATTGCAACTTTTCTCTGCACTCCATGTCGTTACTATCCCTTGGTGGGGAGAGAGAGAGTACAGGGAATCGTTACAGTGTGACCAGGAGTTGATTTGTCCAAAACTTCTCATTTGACTCTCTTGGAATCATGTCTCTCCAGCCCTGGTCGTACAATGTCCACTCTGAACACCTCTCACGTCTCCTTAGCCTCTGAGGCTTCACACAGGCTCTTCCCCGTGACTAGATTTTCTCTCCCATCCCATCTGATGGCCTACTCTCTGGTGAAGCATGGTGGTTAAGAGAACTGACCCCATTGGAACAGATTGGGCTTATGAGCTCACCATAAAATGCTAAGACTCAGGAATTTGTGGCCAGCCAGAATGGGAGGTTTAGGAGTTGACTTGGGGAAAGTCCATGACCTGTGCATCTTCCAGGCTCTGCTTTCACTCTGGAGCCCATTTAGAAAAGGAGCTGGTAAATGGAGACAGCATTTGAGGAAGCAATTAAGAACATTGGGGTGGTGATGACTTCTCAGAGGAAAATAAATTTTCAACAGGGAAATGCTAGGGTCTACTCTTGTATGACTCCAAACTATAAATAGGGACGAATGGTTGGAAAACAGTAGAACAAAAGATGATCTGCATCTGGTCACAAATGTACCAAATGCCTCAGTGGCTTCAGCCTGTCTCCTCAGACTTCTCTCTGGAGAAGACATGGGGCTTCCTGGACCCGGGCCTTTTTTCACTCCTTAACTATCCAATCATATTCTCAACTTGGTTCAGACATCACTTCCCTAAATATCCTCCTGGTAGATTTGTTCATTTCTTGCTCCCTACTCCATTGTACCTGCAAAACCCTTTACCACAGCATAAAACACAATTGCATTTACTTTTTGTGGTTGATGTAAGAAATGTCTACACATTTATCCTCTCTCTGTGCCCATGCCTTCTATGAGACTCTGGAGCACCTTTCATTAGCAGTAGGAGTCTTTCTCCATCCCTTAGTTGGGGCTGACATTATTGTTTTGGACATTGGGATGGTAGAAAACCTGATAAAATGAGAGAGTTGGAAGACTTTACATTGAGACTTTCCCTTTTGTTGCTCTTAAACCCTGAGAACTCATGGGAACATCCTCATGCCAGCCTGCTAGATGATGGAAGACCAATGGAGGGAGGATCCAGCGGTTTCACTGACTTGATGTTATGAACTGGCTCCCAGCTACCTGGAAGCAAATTGTAGACACATGAGGAAGCCGTGTTGTGAGCCACTGAGGCTGGCCCAGTTCAGAAGAGCTCCAAACTGACAACTTGAAAAATTGTGAGCTGGTAAATTGTTGCTCTTTTAAGACACGACAATTTGGGGTCATTTGTTACACAGCAATACATGACTGATACAACTGTTAACTTGGCTGTTTCTCTCACCGGGCATTGAGGGAAATTCTCTGAGTCATTTCATCATCAAGAGCAACTGCCATAGGGTCTCACATATAGCTGTTATAATGTAAATATTTGCTGACTTCGTGGATGAATGAATAATATGAATTGTAAGTGAATCAGCACAAATTCATGTGTGCAAGAAAACTTGATATTTCTTTAAATAAACTGAATTCCAACTCGGAGCTCTCGGCTTACAAAATTGGGGTAAAATTTTAACCTTACTTCTTTGCAGGGGTATATTTGGTGTTGGTTTATTTTCTAGGTACCCCGGGGTCTAAAGAAGGACCAAGGTTTGGAGATCTTTAGCACACCCATCGCCTCAGCCTATGTGGGTGATCTCTCTAGAAGCATTGTCTCTGCTGCTTCCATTCCCAGATGGAGCATGAGAACCTTGGCAGGGCTGGGAACACCATAACGTGGTTTGTCTACTTGTGTGCCTGCATTACCCTTTGAGGTGCTGCCACCTACCTCAGGGCATTATCAAGAAGCAGGCCTCACCCCTTCCCAATGTGTAGGTCTCTGCTGTCTGACTCCCACTCTTCCCTTGGTTTCCAGTTCCCTCAGTGTGATTACTGCAATGAGCTGAGACTCTTACAACAGACTCTTCAGAGTCTCAAAGTTTCAGGGCTTTAACTCTGTGAGTCCAGTTACCTCTTGAAAAGAGGTAGGGAAGGTTGAAAAATGTAGGAAGATTTTATTTTGAATTTAATGTTTCAATAAAATTTCTTGCCATGCATTTTCAAATGGTTCTGCCTAACAATTCCCTCTGTTCTCTTACAAGATGCAGGACAATGAAGAGGGAATGTTTGTTGTGTCATAATCTCCAGAAGGATGCAAAGTGCCATGGGGTCCATTCCCCCCGATGCTCACACTTGAGCACCACAGCCACGTGGAATCTCTGCAAGTGTTACTGAGTCCCTCACACATCCACAGTGAACAACTTTCAGATTCTCATAAGCAGGAATTATTTGTGTCCTAAGACGAGGAACTCCTTGGAGACCCTACTGTGTCCTACAGGGTCGCTGTGAGTCGGAATCGACTGCATGGCATCGGGTTTTGTTTTTGTTTTTTGGGGGGTTGGTTGATGTCAGCTGCAGGATAGTGTTTAAAAAAATGTTGACAGCATAGCAGGTAAAACCAACCAAATGAAACTCAAATGAAATGTCTTTTTTCACACTTACTGACCTCACAGTTCCTTCAAAGTGTTTACTTTCCACTGGGTTCAGAGGCAAGAGGGAACTCTTCATGAGAGAGACACAGCTTGGGACACCTCCAAAATTATACGCCTCCCTCCTGATGTTAGGTAACATTACATACTGTTTGGCTGGTTTATCATCTGAGTGCTCCACAAAAATAGAAGGCCCATGCAGGCAGGACCTTGTCTGCTGTGTTGGTCAGAGTATCCTAGTTCCTGGCACCTAAGAAGCTTCCAAAAATGATATGTCTGATTGAATGAGTGGGTGGGTTTTTATAAAAACCATGGAAGTGCTCTGTTTATGTAGTTACAATAGTGAAAACTGACATAAGGAAATGGAGACTAGTTATGTATGATTAGAAATGGAGACTAGTTATGTATAATGAGAACAGAACTTGTTAATGAAGAGATAAAAAAATAAGATGTATTAATAGAATGTACCCCCTTCACTTTGGCTGGAGAGAGATAGGGTAAAATGGGTTCTTTTCGCCTACTGATTTATGGGTTCTATATATTTTTTTTTTTTTTTTTATATTTAACTGAAATGTTAGTCTTTCGGGAGTCACAAATATTTCTATTGAGATATAATTCACCGGCCATAACATTGCCTTTTATAATGTGCACAATTCTGTGGTTGCTAGTATATGGACAGAGTTGTGCAACAATCACCACTGTCTAGCTTCAGGATATTTTCAGTACCCTGTAAATAAACGCCCTACATATTAGTAGTCATCTCATTACTCCTTTCCTCCAAGACATAGCAACTGCTAATCTACTTCCTGTCTGTGTTGGTTTGTCTGTTCTGGATATTTCATGTAAATGGAATCATGTACCACGCAGTCATTTCTGTTTGGCTTCTTTCCCTTAGCATAACGTTCTCAAGGTTTGTCCATATACTGCCGTGTATTAGTACCTGACGCCTTTTAATGGCTGAGTAATATTCCATTTTATGAGTATACCACAGTTTATCAGTTCATGACTTTTGGATTCTCTCCACATTTTCGCTATTTATAAATAATTCTACTATGAAAATTCTTTTGTAAGTTATTATGTGAACATGCTTCAGTTGTCCTGGATGCATACCTAGGAGGGGGATTGCTATGTTGCATGCTAACTCTATGTTTAACTTTCTGAGCAAGCACCTAACTGTTTTCCAAAGCGATTGGATCATGTTACATGTCCACCAGCAATGTATGAGGGTTCCAGTTTCTCCACATCCTCACCACTTGTGTTGTCCATCCTATTGATTTGAGCCATCTCAGTGGTTTTGAAATAATAGTGTGTTTTGGTTTTGATTCGCATTTCCCTAATGACTAATGAGGTTGAGCTTCTTATCGTGTGATTATTGACCATTTCTATATCTTCCAAATCCTTAGCCTATGAATTTTTCTTCAGATTTTTGCCTGTATTTTTGCTTTCTTCATATAGTTTTTCATATGCCAAACATCTATATCTGTATCTTACCAGTTTGAGCCTTCACAGCTTTGGGATTTTTAGAAAATCTTTCTCTTTTACCAACAAAAAGCAAAACAAAACCTCTCATAGTTTCTTCTGAAATTTGTATGGTGACGTATTTTACTTTTAAATATGCGATCCTTTTGGAATTTCATTTCCTGCAAGCTATGAGAAAAAGGATGAAAATATTTTTACAGGTGATCTAAATGATTACCAAATTGCTGCAAGCACTCCGTTTTGCCTTTCTGCATAAGCCATATCTTAACTGCATTTTCCCATATTCCATGTAGAAAAGCATTTTTACAGAAGGAGGCCCACCATTCCCAGCCATTTCATTTTAAGGTTTTGCTTTGCTACAATAGAAATCCCTTGTATACCTTATCTACACACCTGTTCTCATAGCCAATAAAAATTTTGTGTGAGTAGGACTCCTGTGAATTTATAAGATGAGGTTGAATTTTATAACTGGTTCCATGTGGTGCAGCCCAGCAGAAGGACAGACAGAAGCAGTAGCTCCAGAGGGAACAGAAGCTATAAGAACATGAGCCTCTAGAGATTTGCTGCTGCATTTCACAGAAAGCTCTAGACTTTTCTTTATAAGCTTATCATTATATATGGCCATCACCTTAGAACAGACGAGAATAGTGCTTTTTAAGTGAGGCATTCAGGACAGAACTGGAGAAAAATATAGAACAAAATCCTAATTCAAAAAAAAAAAAAACCCAGAATTCTAGGTTGACAGAGACTGGAGAAACCCTGAGAATATGACCCCCAGACATCCTTTTAGCTCAATAAAGAAGTCACTCCTGAGGTTCACCCTTAACCAAAGATTAGACAGGCCCATAAAACAAAATGAGACTCCAGGGGCATACCAGCCCAGGAACAAGGACTAGAAGGCAGGAGAGGACAGGAAAGCTGGTAATAGGGGACCCAAGGTCAAGAAGAGAGAGTGTTGACATGTCTTAGAGTTGGTAACCAATGTCATAAAACAATATATGTCCTAACTGTTTAATGAGAAGCTACTTTGCTCTGTAAACCTTCATCTAAAGAACAATTAAAAACAAAAGTTAGGCATTCAGAAGGAGGGTGTTCATTCCTTAGCAGATGGTTAGACTTATGTGTTTTGGTGAACATATGTACCCATTTCTATCGGGTATGTATCTAGAAGTAGAATTGCTGGGTCATAGGATATACGGATGTTCACAGCTTTAGTAGATATGGCCAAAGCATTTTTAAAGTGGTCGTACCAAATTGCACTTTCACTAGCAGTAGATTAGAATTCCAGTTGCTCCATGTTCTACCAAATAGTTGGTATTTCCATTTTTTTTTTTAATTTTAGCCATTCTGGTTTGCAGGGTTAGGATCACATTGTAAGCTTTTGTTAGAATTCCTCTGATAACTGATGTAGTCCCTTTCCATATGTATGTTGGCCATACAGAAATCTTTTAGAGAGCGTTCAAGTATTTACTTGTCTTTCTATTGAATTCTTTTTTTTCTTTATGAATCATGCTTTGCATATTTTAGAACCAAGTTTGTAGTAGGATGTATGTATTGCAAATAACTTCTCTTCCACATGAATTCACCCTTGTAGCTTGTCATGAACTTTCAAATTAAAAAGCATGCCTTTTACAAAAACAGGCAAATGTAAAGAGACGAAAGTTTATAGGGGTTCCCAGGGACAGGAGGGAGGGAATAAAGGGGTGTTATTGCATATTTTTTTTTATTGCATATGGAAACTGAGTTTCTGTTTACAATTATGGAAAAATCACACTGATTAAGGGTAGGGTTGCACAGCCTATTAATGTAATTCCTGTCAATAGTGTGTACACCTGTATAACTCGTTCACTTGGCAAAGGTTGTGTGTTATATTTACATCAACAACAAAAATGTGTAGCTGCTGAGGCAAAATGATAGTACTGAATTGATGAGATGTTTTCTTTTTTTATTCTTTTATTATACTCTTTTCTATTTTCTCATTTGTTTTTGTAAGAAGTTACTGTTAAAATCAAAGACAATAAAACGTTTGCATGATGAAAGTGGATAGCAATGTCTATTCCACCCATTGTGTCCCTCTGAAGTTTAAGTGAGGAACTACATGCCACTAGCAGTCGCCCAGCCTTACTTAGCACTCAGGAAATGTTCATTTCTCCCACTCCTCTGGCTCACGGTCTTCTCCCTGTCTTTATTTGCTCTTTTCTGTTTCCAACTGGTTGCATGTGACCACCAGGCTTCCTGACTCCATCATTCTGCTTTCCATACCAATGTTATTGTAACCTTGGGATCTTGGGCAGTGGTGAAAGTTACACACTGTCCCTGCCATTAGGAAGGGGACAAGCCAGTGCAGGTGGGAGGGGCAGTGGGAAATTCGGCCTAGAGAAAGGACAGACAACCTTCCAGGAACCACACTGACCTTCGGAGAGCTTTATTGGCTGTGGTTCACCTGGCCAGCTTGTAGGCGTCAGGGTGCCCTAGGGCTCGGTGTTTAGTCCTCTCTCTGTGTTGACACCCTCTCTCTAAGATGCCTCAGTGAGTCCACAGCCATCGGTCTGTAGCTGAGGATGTGAGATTCACACCTCCAGCCATTCATTTCAACTCCTCTTGGGTCCAGACTTATACTCAAATATCAGCTTAAATCTCTGTATCGGCCTCTTCATGTATAAAATGTGCATTATAATGGTACATTCCTCACAGGGCTATCAAGCAGAACAAATATCTTAGGAAAGGAGAAGCCCTTACAAGAATCCTGGCACCAGTGCATGTGGTCAGTAAGTGTTAGCTGTTAGTATTATTACCTGACATCTCCATGTGGGTATCTAACAGCTATGCCATGTTATCAAGGCCACGAAACAATTCTGGTCCCAACTCCATTCCCCACACTTATCAATGGATTTCCCAAGGCTTCAGTGATGGGAGTCTGTGTGTTTTTCCACACAATGGACATGGGTACAAAAGGTTGGTCAGGGTCTTCATAATAAGTTGCTCCAAAGTTCATATGAGTGACCATTGAGACAAGTTACAAACAACTAATGCAGAAAAAAAAATAGAACCACTCTCAACTGCTCATGCTAGTATTCTCAGTCCAGAGTATCTGGTGAGGGCACTATTATGGACTGAATTGTGTAACCCCAAAAGGTATGTTGAAATCCTAACCACTGTACCAGTAAATGTGACCTGATTTGGATATAGGGGATTTTAAAATTATATTGACGAGGCCATACCAGTGTAGGTTGGGTCCTAAACCTAGTCCCTTCTGAGTTATACAAAGAGCAGAATAGACACAGACACACTCAGTGGCAGAGGAAGACAGACAACGGAGCAGATGCATCTACAAGACCAGGAACACAAAGGGTGGCTGGAAGCTTTTAGAAGCTGAAGTAGACGTGAGCTGTGCCCTGAATTCAGACAGGTAGCCTCCTGAACTGTGAGAAAATAAATTTCTGTTGTTTAAAGCCACCCAACTGTCATTTTTTTTTTTTTTTCTTACGGCAGCACTAGGTAACTAACACACATACCTGTGCTTATAAATCCAGCCCAGTGTAAAATAGTGCTCTCCCCTCCGTGGTCTAGCCCACCTGAATCCTGCTGTTTCCCTGTCAGTGCCCTCTGCTTTCACTGAGAGCTATGACAGAGTTGCCTTGATGCTGCTGCATAGACGTTCACTTTATTTTTTACTTTGTATTTATAAAAAAAAAAAAAATTTATGATTAACTAATATTAATTCTAATATTTTCTATGGTTCTTAAATTTTTCTGTGGAGACATTCCTATAATCTATGAATAATAAGAGTTATATGTTTTTCTTTTTGTACTCCAGTGTTAAATATTTAATAGAAATAATGAGAGAAAGCATCCTTATTTTATTTCTAATTAATTTTAAAGAGAATGTCCCACATTTCACCAGGAATTATCATGCGAGTTGTAGTTTTCCACATTCGGGAACTCCTTTTCTGTTCCATGTTTGCTCAGAGTTCTTATGTCTCAGTGTGTTTGGATTTTATCACTGCTTTTTCACCGTCTCTTGAGGTGAACCTATGTCTTTTCTTCTTTAACCTACACATGTGGTGAATTAAATTATTAAATCTTTAACGTTCACTCAAGCTTGTATGCTGACAATAACCCCCCTTGATGCTCGCATATTACGTGCTTTATACTTTGCTGGATTTCTTTGCCAGCATTTTATGTAGGTTTTTGCATCTCAGTTGCTTAGTGTGCTTGTCCTGTAACTCTTCTTATACCTTCCTTTTCTAATTTGGTATCAATATTAAAGTCGCCTTAGGGAACAAGTTGGGGAGCATCTCATAGCTTTCTCTTCTTTATTGACTGTGTACAAGGTTGAAATGATCTGTTTTTTGCATGTTTGCTGGAACCTGCCTAAAAGTGATCTACCAAACCCAAAACCAGTTGGCCATCGAGTTGATTCCATCTTTGTAGGGAGATCTCGAACTACTGACCCATTCTGTGTAGTGATTAAAGGCCTCTTCTGATGCTACTTTACTTAGAAAAATTTCCACTGCATGTTTTAGGCTGTTAGGATTTCATCTTTAAATATTATGTGGTTATCACTGTTTTCCACCTGATCCAGGTCAATTAATCCCAGATTTTCCATTTTCCTGAAGTGAGAGTGTGTATCTACTCCTGGTACCAATTCCCTTATCTAAGACTTATTTGCAAAGAAAGATACAACCCAGCCTCCTTGAGTCCATAATGTGAGGTTACAGTCTCATATTATGTGATTTTTTGTAGTTGTTTTTTTGTTTTGTTATTTTTTTTCTTTTACGTATTCTGTAATTGTTCTTTTTCTTAAATTTTTTTTATTTTCCTTTTTTTTTCTTTTTTCATTTCACACCTCTCTAGCAGTTTTAAGAAACCTGGTGGAGTAGTGGTTAAAAGCTACAGCTGCTAACTAAAATGTTGGCAGTTCAAGTCCACCGGGAGCTCCTTGGAAACCCTATAGGGCAGTTCTACTCTGCCCTTTATGGTCCCTATGAGTTGGAATGGATTAGATGACAACAAGTTATTGGTTCTAGTGGTTTTAAGGTTGTGCATTTCAGGTTCAGGTCTATAATCTAGCTGAGAACCGACTTCGGGTTCAGTGCGGTGAGGTGCCCAGTTGCACCTGTGCATCAAGGGAAGGCGCCTCAAGAGCTAGGGGAGGGGGCAGCAGGGATGCTCAGAGAGGGGCACCCGGACGAGGCGCGAGGTCCCGGGCAGCCCTACCACAAGCTGGCGGGGAGCAGGAAAGAGCTGGCTTCAGGAGCCTTTTGTGACAGTCCCAGCCCACCCAGCCCCACCTGGACCTCAGACTCAGCAGGCTGGCAGGTCCCAATAGAATTAGGGGAAGCCTAAGGCCATAGAGGGCGAGATCCAGGGTATATACCTAAGCCTTATCATAGTGCTTATGATGGGATAGGAGGGCAGAGGAGGCATATGGGGACTTGGGTCCAGACAGTGGACACAGAAGGGTGGGAACTTCTGGTTAGCATCAGGATCCGAATGTGGAGGCCTTCAAGATGCACTTCCCAGAGGAGAAGGTGAAGCCACAGAAGCCACACTGCCTGGCACCCACCTCTGTCCCCCTCCCAGGGCCCCAGACTGGACTCACCACCTGTGCTGCCCTAGGAGAGCTCCCCAAGTGTCGTACTCTTAGTTTGAGGAGCAAGAGAGCCAGCCCTGGTCTAGGCTAGGGAATTTATTTCCTCTGCTCTCATTATGGCTGTGAGCGGACTCTTGTCTGCACAGACTAAAGACGAATTATCAAAATGAGCTCAAGACTCCAGATTTGACTTAGATATCATAAATTAAAACAGAGAAATACAACTTTAGCAATAAGTGCCTGCCTGGAGCCCAAGTTGCATTAAAAAAAAAACCTGAACAAGACCCCAGAGAGAGTGAGTGATAAGAGGCTCCTTCTTTTGCCACCCTGTGGTCCCAAGCTTTCTCTTTTCCCACCTCCCAAGACTGTATCAACTGCTCTGAGATTTTTGAATAAAGATCCCAGGAATATCACTGCTCCCACCCCATGAGGATTTCCCCAGTGCTGAGTTAGACTAAGACAGAATCCTCCTGAGGCTTCCGGGGCCTGTGTAGTGGTTCAGAGCCAGTTCATTTTTCCTGCAATGGGGCATGACCCCAGGACATGACCCTGAGAGTGCTGACACTTGCAGAAGCCAATGACCGTTTCACTGAGTTTCTCTCTGTCTTGGTGTCAGGATCAGTCAGGACAGCTTGTCACCTCAGGACTGTTTCTGTTGAAGGACACCTAAGCAGCACTATGGGTTTGTCCCTCACACCCTGCAAACCTGCCTCCTCTGAGCGGGGCGAGGAGCTACTGAAACACTGAAATCATTGAAACTAGCAGAAGCCACAGCCCATGGTACTGGGAGAAAAATGGGAGGGAGAGAGAGGTGAAAAGGTATAAAGGCCCAGCTGTGAAGGTGACCAGCGGCCAGGATGTTCTGAAGCCGCAAAGCTGACCGAAGCTGAATGGCCTCAAACCTGCTGCTCCTGAGCCCATCTTTTCTTTCAATGGAAAAAGCCTTTCGCTGCTCTTATGCAACTGGGCTGGAAGGGCCTTTGACTTATAACATGAAGCAGCCTCCAGAGCCTCTTGGGGCAAGTGATGGTCAAGGAGGCTCTGCCCAATCCCATCCTGCCCTTCCCACTTGTCAGAGGACCAGGAATTTCAGTCTTCCAGCTCCTGGGCTGATCTAGTGACTTGTAACAGGATTTCACTGGACCTCGAAACTTTGAAAGATGGGAAATACTGCCTGGGTCCTGGTCTCATTACAGAACTTACATACAGGATAAGAAGAGGAGTTGGGAATTGACACCTGACATCTTAGCAAAGGTTTCTGTTTGTTTAGGAGGGAAGAGGTAAAAAAGAAGGCAGTGTCTACTACATCCTTTGCCATGTGTGTCAGGAAATCCTCACAAAGAGCCTCTCAGGTAAGGAGTGATGGGAAATGCCTTGGTTTACTCTTAAACCATGCCCTTGAGGCATTTTCTTTATGGGGGCATGTAAAATGTTGTCCATTCAAGGAAACACTCTAATTCTTATGTAGACTTTGTTTGTTGACAAGGATTTATTGCCATAGCAAGGGTTCTGGAAATGGGTTTAATATGCTGTGGGATTGCTTTTGGAAGTTTGGAAAAGGCAACGGCCCACATTCTATGCAATCGAAATACCAGACCTACTGTGTCAGGTGTTGGAAGAGGGAATAAAAGCCTCCAATATGTGGGCATGTCTGAGTTAGTCTTCTATAAGACCATTTCTTGGAGGTCCTGAAGGACACCCATTTCATTAAAAGAATAAGGAATGCGGAGATGAGGGGAGCACCAGCAAATTGGAGCTTACCAATATGTATCCTTTGCAGGGGGTCCCTGGACGCCGCAAACAGTTAAGTGTTCTATACTAGCTGAAAGTTTGGTGGTTTGAACCTACCCAAAGGCACCTCAGAAGACAGTCCTGACGATCTGCTTTTAAAGGATCACAGCCTTGAAAACCCTATTGAACACTTCTACTATGCCCACATGGGGTGGTCATGAGTCAGAAAGGACTTGATGACAGCTAACAAGAACAATTCTCTATAGGCTCAGGTTTTAGTGGAGGCTGGGCAGCCTAGTAGCAATGTAAATCATGGTATCCCAGCTGAACAGAGGCCAGGTGGAAGTACTTAACTGTCACAAACAAGTTGTGTGTAGATTACCATAAAGGTCAGTAGCTCAGAGTATTAGTTATCTATTGGTGCATAACAAAATATCCCCAAACTTATCAGGTGTGAGATAAATGGAAAAATATTAAACCCATTCTGATAAATTTGGAACTAGACAAAAATTTTGGTATTACTCAACATAGTTTTTAGGTGAAGGAATGAACTAGAAAATTTAAATAACTAGTACAAGTATTAAAAGATATTTAAAATAATGATGATATAATTACATACCTGCATAAAAGACAAATGCATCAAAATCAATGGTTTCTCTCCAGTATAGAATAAGGGTCTAAAATTGGCAAGGGTGGGAAGGGCAGACCGTTCTCTTTCCCCTACTACTTGACTGTACCACACTGTGTCCAAAACTGTAAAATATTTAGCAAAACATTGTTTTAACCAGAGCAGCAAAGGACCTCTATGAGGGAAGACAATGTATTAAAGTACATAAAATGAAACCTGAATATATGCAAAAATATGCCATATTTTCAAATGGAACGTCTTGTCAATTAAATGGAGGTCCCTAAAACTAATATATAAGTGGAATGCATTTCTAGCCAGAATATTAAGATAGTTGTTTTGAACTGTATACAGTGATCATATGCTACAAATAGTACAGTAGATAACAAAGAATAGATAACAAGGAATATTCCTGTTGTTACGAGACTTGGAGGTGATTTTGGACTCAAAGCCATCCCATCTGACTGCCCCATAGGGTTTTCTAGGTCGTAATCATCACGGGAGCAGAACACCAGGTCTTTCTCCCTTGGAGCCACCTGGTGGGTCCGACCTGCCAAACTTTCTTTGGATTAGCAGTTGAGCACTTAATCGCTGCAAAACCAGGGCGGTTTTACCAAAGTAAAACATGAAAAAGCAGGATAGTAACAGGTGTCTATCTCTTCGGGTAACAGAACAAATTGATATTACATAGCATAGAAGCTGACAAGTAGACCAATGAAACAGAAAATCTGTTAAGAAGTCACAATAACTTACAAAGGTCGTATTTCAAGAAAATTATATTTATTTAATAAATGGTGCTGACTCAAGTGATTGTTCTGGGGGCCAAACTTGCAAAAATGTGATACACAAATGATAGATTTGGAAAATCATGTGAAATGGAGAGGACAAGGCTTAATAACAATTTCCATTTTACACAGAAGGATAAAAGTTACGCACTTGAACAATGAGCAGTGAATTCAAACAGTTCATTCAGAGGAAATCCACATGCCCAGTAAACATAGTCCAAGTTAAGAAAATATCAAACTGCCAGTGAAACTGGCACAATTGGAAAATCAGCGCCACCTACGGCTGGCTGGGCTGTGGAGAGAAGGATACCCTGAGACGTGGCTGGAAAGGTGCATTATGGCAGCCTCTAGGGGAAAGACATGGCCATGGCTGTGTACTTTTAACATTCTTTGAATTGGAAATCTCACTCTGTGGAGTCTATTCCACAGAAACAAATCCTATAGTATAGAAAGGATAGTTATTATTAATATGACCAAACTTTGTCCATTGATGGTGGAATGATAGAGAACTTATGGTAAAGCTACATCCTCAATAAAACAGGGAGTCCTTAGAATGAAAAAGAGTTGTAGTAGTTGAGTGGGAGAAATCTCTATGAAGTATCATGGAAGTATTACTGAAACAATCAAGGTGCAGAGAAGTGTATATAAAATGAGCACATCTGGGTTAAACAATATCAATTGTTTGAATATGCTTGAATACCTGTTGATGTTTATGTGTGTGTATAAATGAGAAGATGAGGATACATGTGTGTCTGTGTGTGCTTGTTTAAGCAAGGATAGGAGAGACTACTTACTACATTGTTAACCTGAATTACCTTGGATTCACTTGTGGGAAGGAACAGGGGGAGGAGAATTAGAACATGCAGGAAGAGTGGACTTAAAAAGCATGGATGATAATGCTTCTGTATTAGTAGTGTTATGTATGGACAAATAAATCTGTCTTGAGCAGAGAAAGCCAGAATATTCCTTAGAAGTAAGGATGGCTTTGGACATCTTATCAAGAGGGACCAGTCCCTGGAAAAGGACATCATGCTTAGTAAAGCAGAGGTCCAGGGAAAAAGAGGAAGACCCTCAATGAGATTAATACAGTGGCTGCAACAGTGTGCTCGAATATAGCAACGATTATTAGGATTGCAATGACCGGACCGAGTTTTGTTCTGTGGTGCCTAGGGTCACTGTGAGTCAGAACTGACTTGATAGCTTTTAACAACAACATGTATAAGTCCAGATAAAGTGTACTGAGTTGATACCATCTATTTAAATTATTCATGTAAGTTAAAGACCCCAAAATATAGTGTTAGTGCCATATCTAATGACTTACAGAGAATCAAGGTAGAATGTCAAGTGAAAGAAGGGGCGAGAGCAATGTGGGTAGAGTGAGACGAAGTCTCCATAAAAGCAAACACCCCAGCAGATATACTTGTGTACCTATAACTGTGTATATGTTTCCCTGCAGAGAAATGTAGGGAAGGACACACATGTGTCTATTAACATTGGATACCTTGTGGGAGTGGGAGCAAATTACATATGAGGGTGGGACCCTGATGTAACTTTTTTGTCATACAAATCTGTAATCTCGAAAATGTAATAAAAAACAATTTCAGAACTTTGGAAGTTGATAAACATCATAGATACATGTATATTTTAATGTGTTTCGTTAGATATTTTAAATAGGTGAAAATTTTCTATAATGACAGACAAAAGATTTTAATCACTGGAAGGAGAGCACACCACAGACAGTAATAATCAGATCCAGTGCATTTCTTCTTGTTCTTGGAACCAGTGAGCTCTTCTGGTCTCTACAACTGGAAATGACCAAAAATAATTTTGGGAACTCAGTAGAATTAACCCCCAAACACGTTTGCAAGCACATGTCTACAGCTAAATGTAGAAGGCTTGACACAATGTGCGATTCACTAGGTAACTCATGGCGCTCCAGAAAATTCTCTTTCCTGGATGTGCTGGTACCACTTCCTCCCTGCCTTGACCCACTGTATAACCCGCCTTTGTGCATTCGAGGCCCTTTGAGGTCTGAGCCTAGAGCATAAAAGAGGACATCAACTGGGAAGGTAGCTTTTAAGAAGAAAGACGTTGATCAAAAGATTTCAGAAAGCAGCACCTCCCCAGCCAGCCTCTCCCCACCCTGGGAATGCCAGCCCCTCCCACCCTGATACCTCTGAGAATCTCTCATTTTTTGTTTTGGATCCTTAGGAGACTGCAGAATTTACCTGGCCTGAACACCTTGGCTCTTCTCTGCCTGTGACCCTCTCCCTCACAGGAGCTGTCTCTGTCACTCTGAGGCATACACACAGGACAGCCTGTGGATGGAGGTGCCTGTCCTAGAGGCCCTGCCCTCCTTTCCTCTGCCCTCTGCGGTCTCATCTCCCAGAGAGATGGATGCATCCCTGTCATGTCCAGGGCTTCCCCACACCTGGGATTTGATGTTGTGACTGAGACTTGGTCTTTTTTGTCCACTGTTGAGTCTGGGCCTGAGTTTGCCTCTTCCATCCATACCTCTGGTCAAATGTGTTCTCACTGTTCTCCCCAGGTTCAGAAGTCTCTCCTCTCTTTTGCTTCTTTCATCTCAGACAGCCTTTTTCTTCCAGTTCTTTGACCTCAGGACAGGTCAGATTTGACCACAGGAAAAAAAAAAAATTAACAAGATTTATTGACGTGTCAAAAACCAGAATGTACAGCTTTATTTAAAGGAGAAGAAGAAGTTCCAAAGCTCTGCCCCTTACCCGAGGACATACTCTACAAGAAATACCCTGCAAGCCCTGGATCAACTCTTACCCAGAAATGGTTAACACCCAGGGGGATTTTTCTACACCGCCTCCCAGTTACATTCCCCTAATGAGGCAACAACAGTGCATCCTAATCATAACCCCAAATTCACCATAGGAGACCAGAAGACATGGCTGGGGTGAATTCATTTTCCTTCACTGGGCCCTCCACTCCTCCTGCCAAACCCTACCTCTTTCTCTGCCTGTATGCTGCTGGGAAGGGACCCAGAGTCCTTGGTTTAGGGCTTTATGTTCACTGTTCACCTGCGGGCAGGTTTCCTGACAGCCTGCAATTTCTCTGATTCCTTCTCCTCCAAAGAACTCAGTGATACCCCCTTCACCATCACACCTCACCAGGGTCCCCCTTAGCCTCCCAAGTCCCACTGAAATCCCATTTCCCTTTCCCTACTTATGCTGTGCTCATCCTTAGGGTCCCAAGACCTCACCATCAAGATGAGGCCCGTCCTGTCCTCTCCTGGGCCAGTGGAGCCTCTGAGGGGACCTGGTGTCTGCGGTCAGCTATGTGGGGCTTCTTCCATCCAGATCCCCCTTAGGGCTGGAGCTCTTTGTGCCCTTGGGGTGGAAGGGTGGTGGTCACAGGGGAAGGAGGGTAGAATCTTCCAGGGAAGCTGGGTTAAACGAACCTGAATAGAGGTCTCTCCTGAAGGGCCCAGGTTTCCATCCCAAAGGCCCTGCTCCTCCTAGTCCCAGGGTGCTAGCAGGTCTTTAGGCGCTTCCCCCTCTGGCCTTGGTGCTGCGCCTTCTGCGGCCTGGCCTGCCTCTGCAGCCTGTCCAGCTGGTGCCTCACCCTCTTCAGTTCTTCTCTCTGCTTCTCCAGCTGCTCCTCCAGGCGCCTGCAGACCTCTCTCTTCTCCCTCACCTCCCTCTTCTTGGCGGCCATCAGACAACGCCTGGCCAGCTGGTGTCAGCATTGGGGCCTGCACTGGACTGAGCTTGGCAGCCGCCTCTCCAGCAGCTCTTCAACGAAGACCTGGCAGCTGAAGCCCTGGCTCACAGCATGCGCCGCGTGCGCAACCAGGGCCTCCCGGGACTCGAACACGTGACAGCAGACCACGCAGCGGAAGCCGTGCTCACGGGTCACCAGCCACTCTGGGGTGGCTGCTCGGGGGCTCTCCCCATGCTCTTCCCCTTGGTCAGTGGGCTCCTGGGTACAGGTCTTGGGCCCCTCCTGCCAGGGCTCCAGGTTGCTGACCAGGGACTCAGTGTTGGCCAGTCTGGTGGCAGAGCCGATGGCCTCAAAGACCTGGGGCATCTTGCCCACGGGGGCAAAGGAGGTTTTGGTCTGCCAGGCGACCGCCACCCCCTTGACTGTGCGCACCTGGGTGAAATATGCGCACCTGACCCATGGCTTTCCTGGGGCAGCCCCGTAGCTGGAGGAGTGAGAGGTCTGCTTGGTGGAAGATAAAGGAGAAGGGTTCCCGGATTGTTTTGGAATCTTCCTGGGCCTGGAGCTTTGACTTTTTGTTTGGGATGTTGTTGACTCTTGGGCATTTTCCTCTTGGATAGACACCTCTGAGAACAGAGAGTAGATTTAGTTGAGCTTTCACGGTCCTTATCCTCACCTGTGAGCCCAAAGCTTTGGTCATAGGGACCCCTGGAGGCCTCTCCATCACCACAGCCTCCACCTCTGCAGACCCCATGCTTTCTTTCTTCTTACCCAGAGACCCACCACCTTTTGGGGGCACTGCTGTGGAAGACAAAATCTCCATTGTAAAGTGGGACTGTTTATGGTAGTTCATTTTTTAAGAAGTTGTTTTTCTTTAATTCCACATTTATTGAATTCCAATGAATTTGTTCCTTTGGAACTTAGAAATGACCTCATTCCCCTGACACTATGACCTCATTCCCCTGAAACTTCATAATAAATGTGTGACTTCATTGAAAGAAGTTTTCTATAAGGGTGATTTTCTTAGTAAATTTGGGGTGTAAGCACTCAAACGAGAGCAATGCTCACCTCTTTTCAACCTCTTTTACTGAAAGGCTGTTTTACGCAGAAGTTATACTTAAGAGAAGAATGCGTATATTTACTTAAGACTCTTACATGTATACCTCTTTCTTGTACCCTTCTTAACCAAGCTACAGTAGGGGATTAAAATTGCTTTTCTCAGAATAGAAGCCCTTGTCCTTATTAGAGAAACTCCTTCAGCGTGAGGCAGAAAGAGATGTCCGTATCTGAGAACCTGATGCCAGAAACCTCAGACAGACAGCACAAAACCACCTTGACTGGTTGTGTCTCGGTGGGTTGCCTATGTCAACCTAAAGGTCTGTGTATGTTTGTGAATATGTGGGAAGGACTGTAGACTTCAGGATCCAGAAAGAGATAGAGCTAGGTCGTATGTGTTGGATGGAGGGAAAGCTCCAGAGACAAGATCCAGAGAGGGAACCTGCCAGTAGTGTGTTAGAGGGATACAGAGACCAAGGAGGGAGCAGAAAGCAGGGCTCAGCCACTGAAAGGCAGAATGGGGCAGCAACAGAAAAGACAAAGGGGGTACATTAGTTGGAGAAAGGATGGAGAACTGGGAATGATAGCAGAAACTGAGGTTAGCTATAGTTGGAATTTGAAAATTCTTGCTAGGCTTTGAAAACATCACGTTGATTGAAGAAAGTTAGTCACAAAAGAACAACTACTGTATGATCTTACTTATATGAAATAAGCAAATATATAGAAACCAAAGATTATTGGGAGTTGCCAGCTGTGACAGGGAGGTGGGAAGGGCCTGAAATCTTTCACTGTCTCATCTCATGCTCTCATTCTTAATCTCTTTATACTCTCTATACTTTTTCTTTTTAAATTTATAACATTTCTATTACTTAATCATCATATAACTTGAGTTTTAAATACAAAAAAAAAAAATTCAAAAAAAGAGAAATGAGTAAGAGAAGGTGCCACTGTGCAATACTTTGTGTCAGCTGGGCATCAGGGAACCAGGGTGACAGAATGCACTTCTTCTTTGCGGAAAGCTTGAGCAGAGTCACGGCAGCTACAATGACCATGTCATATAGATGCTCCAGTAAAAGTTCTGGTTAACTAGAACTTTGGAAATTGGGTGAGTGGGTAGAAAGGAATGCATAGTAGAGAAACTGAAGATATATATATATATATATATATATATATATATATATATGTGAATTAAAATAACTTTGTGTAGCTAGTAATTGGCAATGATAATTCATCGTGGATTTCTGAGCAGAAGATCCAGGTAATGATACCTGACTTCGAGAAAGTTTGCTTTGGCATTATTGTGCACAGAACACCCAAGGAAGAAATACAGCTCCTCAACGGGAGCAGATGCACTGCTTTAGCAAATCTTAGGATATAAATTTAGAAGAAAAGCATCATCTCCCGAAGGTCATAAAAGTTGTTTATGAGTCTATACTAGATTTTCTTTTCTTTTTTTTTATTGTGCTTTAAGTGAAAAGTTACAATCCAAGTCAGTTTCTCATACAAAAATTTATGTACACATTGTTATGTGACCCTAGTTGCTCTCACTGCAATGTGACAGCACACTCCTTCTCTCGACCTGTGTTCCCTGTGTCCATTCAACCAGCTCCTGTTCTCCTCTCCCTCCTCACCTTGACTCCAGGTAGGAGCTGTCCATATAGTTTCATGTGTCTACTTAAGCTACGAATCACACTCCTCCCCAGTATCATTTTAGGTCCTATAGTCTAATCTTTGTCTGAAGAGTTGGTTTCAAGAATGGGTTTTAGTTTTGGCTGACAGACAGTCTGGGGGTCATGACCTCTGGGGTACCTCCATCTCAGACCATTATGTCTGGTCTTTTTACTGGAATTTGAGGTCTGCATCCCACTTTTCTCCTGCTTCATCAGGGATTCTCTGCCATGTTCCCTTTCAGTGCAGTTATTGGTGGTAGCCAGGTACCATCTGGTTCTTCTGGTCTCAGGCTGATGGAATCTCTGCTTTATGTAGCCCTTTCTTTCTCTTGGGCTAATATTTTCCTTGTGTCTTTGGTGTTTTTCATTCTCCTTTGCTCCAGATGGGTTGAGAGCAATTGATGCATCTCACATGGCAGTTTGCTAGCTTTTAAGACCCCAGACGCCACTCAACAAAGTGAGATGCACAACGTTTTCTTAATATGCTTTGTTATGCCAATTGACCTAGATGTTCGCTGAAACCATGGTCCCCAGACCTCCGCCCTGCTACTCTGTCCCTCAAAATGTTTGGTTGTATCCTGGAAACTTCTTAGCTTTTGGATAAGTCCTGTTGTGCTGACTTCCCCTGCATTGTGTGTTGTCCTTCCCTTCACCTAAAATAATTCTATCTACTATCTAATTAGTGAAAACCCTCTCCATCCCTTCCCACACTGGCAACCATCGAAGAGTGTTTTCTACTGTGTTTAAATCTTTTCTTGAGTTCTTATAAAAATGGTCTCATACAATATTTGTCCTTCTGTGACTAATTTCCCTCAGTATAAAGCCTTCCAGATTCCTCCATGTTATGAGATGTTTCATGGATTCATCGTTGTTCTCTATCACTGTGTAATATTCCATTATGTGAATATACCATAATCTGTTTGTCCACTCACCTGTTGACGGGCATCTTGGTTGTTTCCATCTTTTTGCTTTTGTAAACAGTGCTGCAATGAATATAGCTGTGCACTAATCACTGAAAAGAGCATTTCAAGATCTATCCAGAAGTACAACACTGCCGCTGATAGCATAATATTCATACGCCTACAAGGAATACCAGTTAATACAATCTATTCAAATTTACACACCAACCACTAAGGACAAAGATGAAGAAATTGAAGATTTTTACCAACTTCTACAGTCTGAAATTAATGGAATGTGCAATCAGGATGCATTGATAACTACTGGTTATTGGAATGAGAAATTGGAAACAAAGAAGGATCAGTAGTTGAAAATATGGCCTTGGTGATAGAAATGATACCAGAGATCACATGATAGAATTTTGCAAGACAAACGACTTTTTCATTGCAAATAACTTTTTCCACAACATAAACAGCAAGTATTTTTTTTTTTTTATAAGTGTGGGCCTCACCGGATGGAATATACAGGAATCAAACTGACTACCTGTGTGGAAAGAGATGATGGAAAAGCTCAATACCATCAGTCAGAACATGGCCAGGACCAACTACAGAACAGTCAACTACACATATGCAAGTTCCAGTTGAAGCCGAAGAAAATCAGAACAAGTGTATGAGAGCCAAAGTATGACCTCGAGTATATCCCACCTGAATTTAGAGACCATCTCAAGAATAGATTTGACATGTTGAACACTAATGACCAAAGACCAGATGAGTAGTGGAGTGACATCAAGGACATCAGACATACAAAGAAAACAAGAGGTCATTAAAAGGGGAAGAAAGAAAAGATCAAAATGGATGTCATAAGAGACTCTGAAATGTGCTCTTGAACATCTAGTAGCTAAAAAGAACAGAAGAAATGATGAAGTAAAAGAGTTAAACAGAAGATTTCAAAGAGCAGCTATGGAAGACAAAGCAAAGTATTATAATGACATATACAAAGATCTGGAGTTAGAAATCGAAAGGGAAGAACACCCTCAGCATTTCTCAAGCTGAAAGAGCCAAAGAAAAAATTCAAGCCTCGAGTTGCAATAGTGAAGGATTCTACAGAGAAAATATTGAACAACTCAGAATGTAGCAAAGGAAGATGGAAGGAATACACTGAGTCACTACACCAAAAAGAATTGGTAGATGTTCAACAATTTCGGGAAGCAGCATATGATCAGGAAGCAATGGTATTGAAGGAAGAGGTCCAAGCAGTACTGAAGGCATTAGAGAAAAACAAGGCTACAGGAATTGATGGAATACTAATAGAGATGTTTCAACAAACAAATGCAATACTGGAAGTGCTCATATGTCTATGCCAAGAAATTTGGAATACAGCTACCTGGCCAACTGACTGGAAGAGATCCATACATATGCCTATTCCAAAACAACCAAATGTAGAAATTATCATCAATATCACATGCAAGCGAATTTTTGCTGAAGATCATTCAACAGTGGCTGCAGCAGTGCATTGACAGAAACTGTCAGAAATTCAAGCTGGATTCGAGAGGATGTGGGAATAGGTATGTCATTGTTGATGTCAGATGGATCCTGGCTGAAAGCAGAGAATATCAGAAAGATGTTTACCTGTGTTCTATTGACTATGCAAAGGAATTTGACTCTGTGAATCATAACAAATTATGGATAACATCACAAAAAAACGGGAATTCCAGAACACTTAATTGTGCTCATGGGGAACCTCTGCATAGATCAAGAGGCAGTCATTCAAACAGAACAATGGGCTACTTCATGGTTTAAAGTCAGGAAAGGTGTGCATCATCCTTTCACTATAATTATTCAATCTGTATGCAGTCCACATAGTCCAACAAACTGAACTATATGAAGAACAGAGCATCATGATTGGAAGAAGACTCATTAACATCCTATGATATGCGGATGGCACAGCCTTGCTTGCTGAACGTGAACAGGACTTGAAGCACTTCTGAGAAAGACCAAAGACTGTAAAGACTTAGGTATGAATTACACCTCAACATAAAGAAAACAAAAATTCTCATCAGTGGAGCAATAAGCAACATCATGACAAATGGAGAAAAGATTGAAATTGTCAAGGATTTCATTTTACTTGGATCCACAATCAACACCCATGGAAACATCAGTCAAGAAATTAAATGATGCATTGCATTGGGAAAATCTGCTGCAAAAGAAATTTTTAAAGCATTAAAAAGCAAAGATGTCACCTTGAAGACTAAAGTGTCCCTGATCCAAGCCACGGTGTTTTCAATTGCCTCATATGCACGTGAAAGCTGGACAATGAGTAAGGAAGACCTAAGAAGACACAGGACCTGGCAGTGTTTCATTCTGTTGTACATAGTGCCACTATGACTTGGAACTGACTTGAGGGAACTAACAACAACAACAATGCAAGGCAATACATGTCATGATGATATGTAATTTATTTCAAACTTGGAAGCCATTGGAGGATATTCCTTTACATAATATGTACACCCTGACTTACTAAGGAGACAACATGGGTGTTTCTTTGTAAGCAAAATCTCCTAAGAACAGATACTTTTGAATTGGGAGCAATACTTTAATTGGAGTTCATTAGGAGGCTCTGAGAAGCCATTTTTCTGTGATAGTGTATATGTCTTCTTCTATCATTCATTTCTTTTAGAATAACTCACTGTTGAATGAGAATATGTTAGAGTCAGGACATATGACGAAATATAAACACAAGAATTTGCTAAAATGAATAAATTTTTAACACTAAAACAATTTCATCTGGGAATAAAAATTCTTTTATATATATTGTTGATCCTCTACTATATACAGAGAATTTCTATTTTAATAACTTTCTTTTCTTTCTTCCTACCTTCCTTCCGTCCTTCCTCCCTCTCTCTTTCTCTTCCTCCCTCCCTCCCTTCCTTTATTTCTTTCCTTTCTCTCTCTCTTTCTGTTCTATGTCATTAAAAAGTGTACCACCCTTTAGATTCACCAGTTCCAAATAGTTGAGAGATAATATAGGGTAGCTGTGAGTTGGAATCAACTCTATGGCAATGGGTTTGGTTTACAGGGTATGTATTTTAAAAGGTTTTATATACATATATAATTAAGCTGGACATTTAGGGAAAACTACTTAAAATCTCCTCATATCAATTTTATCATCTATAAAATGTCAGTGGTGATATCAACCTTAAGAGGTTGTGTGAAGTATAAACTACAATTTAATCCTGACACAAATCCTGAAATATTTTAGGTGTCACCCAGCGAAGGTGGTGAATAAAAGTTTTACCTTCCATGTATGGTCATGGTCCAGATTTAAGGCTTGTTTCTCCCACTTTTGTTTCTTCTCTGAAATTATCATCAGAATTTTTTCTTCTTTTGCTTTCTTTTTGTGTATAATGTAATAAATGCTAATACCCATATCACAAAATTATGGGGGAAAACTAAAAATAAAGACAGGTGAAAAAGTTTTGTAAATAGACTACAAATAAATATTTATTTCTCTTTCAATGGATAAAATAAAAATGAAAGGGACAAAAAAAAAAACCCTATTTGGATTTCTTTTTACAGAAGAAAAACATCCTCTTCTATTTAGACCTGGGGAAAATGCTTAAAGCTGCTTCCGGGTCAGGCACACAGCCCTTGAAATGAGTTCACAGGACAGGATACTAGCACATAAACAGGGAGACATGGATAAAAAACAATATGTTCCATTGGCAGTCATACGACATGGCATCAAATAACTGATCTGATGTGGCATTCATTATTTCTGTATTGTGCTGTTTTCCCCACTTCTTTAATTTAGGAAAATATTAGCTACCTCGTGGGCAAAATCATTTTGAAAACGTGATTGTAAATATGACGTACATATATTCACAAAACGTGGAGGAATTCTATCCCTTCAAAAATATAGGAAAAAACATTTGGGGAACTAGTGACTAAAAACAATGAAACATATCAATCCTTAGATTAGGGAAGGCAAAGATATCCCAAGAGGGCAAAGTAAAAATAAATCTGAATCAAGATATAACGTAGTGAAACTTCAGTACATGAATACAATAAAAAATCTTAAAAAAAACTAGAGAGTAAAGAAAGATGTATATAGTTATATATATAAAATAAATAAACAAAATAAGACTAATAGTTTATTTCTTAAAAAAAAAAAAGGTGGAGTTTTGTAGATGAAACAGATCATCCAACAGTTTTAAGTTCAAACCTTTATTTAACAGAAGAAATGAGAAAATAATATCTGCTATTAATGCTTCTATTCATAATTATATTTCAGATTTAAACACCCCCCCAAAAAGAAAAAGAAATTATAATGGTTGTGAATTGATATAAAAATTATTATTGAAGGTTACACAATAGTCTAAGCAGAAAACCTAATAGAAATTAAATGCAATTGATGAATTGTAACAGAAAGCTTAGCAATGATTTTAGATGAATTTTCAAAACCATTTAATTAAACAAAAGCTTTATAAGATTTATTTTAAAAGATACAAGTTACAGAAGAACAAAACCGCACACACTCCTCAAAGTAGAGTTGACCTCAATGACATGCATGGAATCAAGCTTTCGAGACCTGCATTTGCTGATGTGGCATGACACAAAAGGAGAAGAAACGGCTGCAAACACCCATTAATAATAGAAACATAGAATGTATGAAGTATGAATCTAGGAAAATTAGAAATCATTAAAAAATGAAATGGAACACATAAACATCAATATCTTAGGCATTAGTGAGCTGAAATGGACTGATATTCACCATTTTGAATTGGACAATCATATGGACTTTTTTTTTTATGGACGACTGTGCCAAATCGAACAGAGTTCATCATCAAAAAGAACATTTCAAGATCTATCCTGAAGTACAGTGCTGTCAGTGATAGGATAATATCCATATGTCTACAAGGAAGACCAGTGTCTTAGTCATATAAAAAAAAAAAAAAGTGATGCTATAACAGAAATACCACAAATGGGTGGCTTTAACAAAGAGAAATTTATTTTCTCACAGTCTAGTAGGCTAGAATTCAAAATTCAGGGTGTCAGCTCCAGAGGCAACTTTCTCTGTCAGCTCTGTGGGAAGGTCTCCATCATCAATCTTCTCCTGGTCAAGGGGCTTCTCAGGTGCAGGGACCCTGGGTCCGAAGGACATGCTCTGCTACTGGGGATGCTTTCTTGGTGTTATGAGGTCCTCATATCTCTCTGCTTGCTTATCTCTTTTATACCTCAAAAGGTATTAGCTTAAGACACTATCTAATCTTATAGATCTCATCAACATAACTGCGACTAATCCATCTCATCACATCATTGTGATAGGATTTACACCACATAGGGAAATCACATTAGATGACTAAATGGTAGACAGTCATACAATACTGGGAATCATGGCCTAGCCAAGTTGACAGATATTTTTTAGGGACACATTTGAATCTATGACAAGCAGTTAATAAGACTATTATTCAAATTTATGCACCAACTGCTAATGCCAAAGATGAAGAAACTGAAGATTTTTACCAACTTCTGCAGTCTGAAATTGATCAGACATGCAATCAAGATGCATTGATAATTACTGATGATTGCAATGTGAAAGTTGGAAACAAAGAAGAAGGAACAGTAGTTGGAAAATCTGGCTTTGGAGACAGCATGATAGAATTTTGCAAGACCAATGACTTCTTCATTGCGAATACCTTTTTTCAACAACTTAAATGGTGAGTATACACATGGGCTTCACCAGATGGGATATACAGGAATCAAATGTCTACATCTGTGGAAAGAGACAATGGAAAAGCTCAATATCATCGGTCAGAACAAGACCAGGGGCTGCTGTGGAACAGACCATCAATTTCTCATATGCAAGCCTACGAGAGCCAAAGTACAACCTTGATTATATCTCACCTGAATTTAGAGACTATCTCAAAAATAGATTTGATGAATTGAAGGCTAATGATTGAAGGCCAGATGAGTTGTGGAATGACATCAAGGACATCATACTTGAAGAAAGTAAGAGGTCATTGTTCTGACAGGGATCACAATAGAGGGTCTGAGAGCTGGAGAAAAAGTGTAGAACAAAATTCTAACTCACAAAAAAGACCAGATTACTCGCCTGACAGAGACTGGAGAAATGCTGAGTATGTCCCCCGGACACACTTTTTGCTCAGTAATGAAGTCACTCCTGAGGTTCACCCTTAAGACAAAGATTAGACAGACCCATAAAGCAAAACTAAAGGGGCACACTAGCCCAGGGGCAAGGGCTAGAAGGCAGGAGGGGACAGAAAAGCTGGTCATAGGGAACCCAGGGTCAAGAAGGGCAGAGTGTTGACATATTGTGGGGTTGGTAATTAGTGTCACGAAACAATATGTGTACTAATTGTTTAATGGGAACCTAGTTTGTTCTGTAAACCTCCATCTAAAGTATGACAACAAAGATATGAAATAAAATATATATGTATATCTGTCGGAAAAAAAAGAAAGTAAGAGGTCATTAAAAAGACAGGAAAGAAAAAAAGAAGACCAAAATGGATGTCAGAAAAGACTCTGAAATTTGCTCTTGAATGTAGAGTAGCTAAAGCAAAAAGAAAATGATGAAGTAAAAGAGATGAACAGAAAATTTCAAAGGGCACCTCAAGAAGACAAAGTAAAATATTATCATGAAATGTGCAAAGACCAGGAGTTAGAAAACCAAAAGGGAAGCACATGCTCGGCATTTCTCAAACTGAAAGAACTGAAGAAAAAATTCAAGCCTTGTGTTGCAATATTGAAGGATTCTACAGGGAAAATATTAAATGATGCAGAGAGCATCAAAAGAAGATAGAGAGAGGTGGAGTCAAGATTGCGGAGTAGTCAGACACTTCCAGTGATCCCTCTTACAACAAAAACCAAAAAAAGAAAAAAAACAAAGACCTGAAAAACAAGTGGAACAATTTTATACCTGACAAGATAAGGGCCCTGAACATCAAATGCAAAGTTAGGAAATCAGACTGAGTGGCTGGGGGAGGGAGACACGGTTCAGAAGTGGGGAGCAGTTGCTGGACCTGACTTGGTGAGAAATGGTACCCCTTGGACACAGGCCCCTGGAGGGACAGTGGCAGGGCTGGCAGTAGCATTCAGGATGCAGTCTCCTCAGGGGGAGACAGCAAGTCTCACAGTCTACTCACAACTCCGGAACCAGAGAAGAACAGTGCTGTTGGCAAAAGCTAAGTCCTTGCATTCGTTTTACTGTGCGCTCAGCCCCCAAGACGGCTTCAGTAGCTGTAGATTTCCCTGCACCTGAGATAGGTGTTGCTGTGCAGCCTGAGCCGTTCTCCCGACCTTGGAGAAGGAATAAATTAACAATTGGGGGAAAAGATAATCTGCCAGCTCCACTAAGCTGGGAAGCTCAGGACAGAAGAAGCTCCTTTCCAGGCACAAATGGTCCACGGACTTTGAATACCTCTCACCCCTGCATGGACCTGTGTAGGCCCATTTCGGGAGATTAGGCCCTTGTTACTGCAATGGTGTATGTGCTGGGTATCCAACTTCAACTGTGTCACCTTGCAGTGGAGAGGTGTGTTTTTGATGTTTGACACTGCTCTGCCTATTAAACAGGGTCCTCACCTACCTACACTGGGGGCCTAAGAACTGGTGGCTCCGTGCACATCATCTAGACACCCACGACAGGGGTCCAAGGATAACAGGTGCCTCCCAGTCCTTACAAACAAAAGCATAGGGTGCCTGTGGTCTGACTGCAGGACCCACCTGTCTGTGCACTATAGAAAACAGGGGTGCACTTTCCTCACAGACACTTGGGAGATGGTTGTCATCCCCCTGCCTTTGTTCAGAGTGTGACCCCCTGCTGCAACCAGATACCTGTGTCTACAACAATAACCCCTCCCCATCTAGACTATAGGACTTGATGACCTACAATTGATGACCAGCTACCTAGACACCTGAGCTGAATTATACAAGAAAAGTGAATGGACTCCTAGGCTCATATACCTGGTAACAGCTCTAGCCATCTGGTGACAGGATGTTAAATCTTGAAAGTTGCAAATGATCAAGTGAGCTCACTCAAGCAGCCTATTTGGGCATATCAAAACAAAACAAAGCAAAAAGCTAGGATACAGTAGGCAAAAGTAAAAAATAAAATAAAATAACTTATAGATGGCTCAGAGACAGCAGTCAATATCAAATCACATGAAGAAGCAGACCATGATCACTTCAACAATCTCTCAATACAAAGAATCAAGGAATCGTCCAGATGAAGGTGTTTTCCTGGAATTACCAGATGTAGAATACAAAAGGTTAATATACAGAACTTTCAAGAGATCAGGGAGATCAGGCAAAATGCAGAACAAGCCAAAGAACACACAGATAAAGTAGCAGAAGGAATTAAAAAGGTTACTCAAGAACATAAAGAAAAATTTAATAGGCTGCAACAATCCATAGAAAGAAAGCAATCAGGAATTTAGAAGATTAACAATAAAATTACAGAATTAGACAACTCAGTAGACAGAGGAATGGTATTGAGGAAATGGAAAGCAGAATTGATGAGATTGAAGATAAAAAACGTGGCACCAATATATTTGAAGAAAAATCAGATAAAATTATTTTTAAAAAACATGAAGAGATCCTAAGAATCATGTGGGACTCTATCAAGAGAAATAACCTATGATTGAAGTATCAGATTAGGGAGGGGTAACAGAAAAAACAGAGAGAATTGTTGAAGATTTGTTGGCAGAAAACTTCCTTGATACCATGAAAGATGAGCAGCAGATATCTATCCAAAATGCTCATTGAACCCCACATAAGGTAGATCTCAAAAGAAAGTCACTCAGACATATTATAAACAAACTTGCCAAAACCAAAGACAAAGAGAGAATTTTAAGAGCGGCTAGGAATAAATGAAAAGTCACCTACAAAGGAGACTCAATAAGAATAAGCTCAGCCTACTTGAGAGAAACCATGCAGGGAAGAAGGCAATGGGATGACTTATATAAAGTGATGAAGGAAAAAAATTGCCAGCCAAGAATCATATATCCAGCAAAACTGTCTCTCAAATATGAAGGTGAAATTAGGACATTTCCAGATAAACAGAAGATTAGGGAATTTGTAAAAAAAAAAAAAAAAAAAAAAAAACCTACAAGAAATACTAAAGAGGGTTTTCTGGTTAGAAAATCAACAATATCAGATATCAACCCAAGACTAGAATGCAGGACAGAGCAACCAGATATCAACCCAGGTAGGGAAATTACAAAAATAAATCAAGATAAAAAAATGCTCAGAACAGGGAAACAGTGATGTTATTATGTAAAGGATGACAATACTAAAATAATAAAGAGGGACTGAAAAATGTAGTCATAGATCTTTCATACAGAGAGATAGTCAAGGGGATAGAAAGAAATAAAAGTTTGGTTTAAGCTTAGAAAAATAATGGCAAATATTAAGGTAACCAAAAAGGAGACTAACAATGCTACACATCGAAATAAAATACAAGAAAAACATAACTCAGAAAAAAAAAAATCAACAATGAATAAGAGGAAAAGACAATATACAAAGAAAAACTACTCACTACAAAAAATTAAGCAGAAAAAAGAAACTCGACAACATACAAAAAAAGATATGAAAATGACAGCACAAAACTCATAACTACCATAATTATGCTGAATGTAAATGGACTAAATGCACCAATAGAGACAGAGAGTGAAAGAATGGATTAAAAAACACGATCCATCTGCATACTGCCTACAAGAGACACTCCTTAAAGACACAAACAAACTAAAACTCAAAGGATGGCAAAAATATGTATCAAGCAAACAACAATCAAAAAAGAGCAAGAGTGGCAATATTAATTTCTGACAAAATAGACTTTAAAGTTAAATTCACCAAAAAGGATAAGGAAGGACACTATATAATGATTAAACAGACAATATACCAGGAGGATATCACCATATTAAATATTTACACACCCAATGACAGTGCTTCAAGATACATAAAACAAACTCTAACAGCATTGTAAAGTGAGATAGACAGCTCCAAAAAAATATTAGGTGACTTCAACATACCACTTTGGTGAAGAACAGAACATTCAGAAAGAAGCTCAGTCAAGACACTGAAGATCTAAATGCCACAATCAACCAACTTGATTTCACATACATGTACAGAACACTCCACCCAACAGCGGCCAAGTATACTTTCTTTTCCCATGCATATGGAACATTCTCTGGGAGAGACCACATATTAGGCCATAAAGCACACCTTAACAGAATCCAAAACATCAAAATATTGCAAAGCATCTTCTCTGACCATGAAGCTATAAAAGTAGATATCGAAAACAAAACAAAACAAAAAAAGCATGGAAAAGAAACACTCAGAAACTGAGCAATACCTTGCTCAAAAACGACTGGGTTATAGAAGACATTAAGGATGGAATAAAGAAATTCACAGTATCCAATGAGAATGAAAACACTTCCTACCAGAACCTTTGAGACACAGGTAAAGCAGTGCTCAGAGGTCAATTTATAGCAATACATGCACACATCCAAAAAGAAGAAAGGGCCAAAATCAAAGAATTATCCCTACAACTTGAACAAATAGAAGGAGAGCAACAAAAGAAACCCTCAGGCATCAGAAGAAATTAAATAATAAAAAGTAGAGCAGAATTAAATGAAATAGAGATCAGAAAAAAAAATTGACAGAGTTAACAAGACCAAAAGCTGGTTCTTTGAAAAAATTAACAAAATTGCTAAAACATTGGCCAAATGGACAAAAGAAAAACAGGAGAAGAAGCAAATCCAACATCACAACAGACCCAACTGAAATTAAAAGAATCATATCAGATTAGTATGAAAAATCATACTCTAACAGCTTTGACAACCTAGAAGAAATGGATAAATTTCTAGAAACACATTGCCTACCTAAACTAACAGAAACAGAGGTAGAACAATTAAATAAACCCATAACAGAAGGAGAGGTTGAAAAAGGTAATTAAAAAAATTAAAAATCTCCCAACAACAACAACAAAAAAGCCCTGGCCCTGACAGCTTCCCTGGTGAGTTCTACCAAACTTTCAGGGAAGAGTTAACACTACTACTAGTGAAGGTATTTTAGAGCATTGAAAAAGATGGAATACTCCCAAACTCATTCTATGAAGCCAGCATATCCCTGATACCAAAACCAGGTAAAGACACCACACACACAAAAATATTACAGACCTATATTCCTCACGAACTTAGATGCAAAAATCCTCAACAAAATTCTACCCAATAGAATTCAATAACATATCAAAAAACTAATGCACCATGACCACGTGGGATTCATACTAGGTATTTTTATGCAGGAATGGTTCAACATTAGAAGAACAATCAAAATAATCCACCATATAGGTAAAACAAAGGACAAGAACCACATGATCTTATCAATTGATGCAGAAAAGGCATTTGACAAAGTCCAACACCCATTCATGATAAAAACTCTCAGAAAATAGGAATAGAAGGAAAATTCCTCAACACAATAAAGGGCATTTATATAAAGCCAACAGCCAACATCACCCTTAATGGAGAGAGTCTGAAAGCATTCCCTGAGATCGGGAACCAGACAAGGATGCCCTTTATCACGACTCTTGTTCAACAGTGTGCTGGAGGTCCTCTCCAGAGCAATTATATCAGATAAAGAAATAAAGGGCATCCAGATTGGTAAACAAGAAGTAAAAGTATCTCTATTTGCAGATGACATGATCTTATACAGAGAAAACCCTAAAGAATCCTCAAGAAAACTACTGAAACTAATAGAAGAGTTCAGCAGAGTATCAGGATACAAGATAAACCTACAAAAATCAGTTGGATTCCTCTACACCAACAAAAAGAACATCAAAGAGGAACTCACCAAATCCATGCCATTTATGGTAGCCCCCAAGAAGATAAAATACTAGGAATAATTGTAACCAGAGACATAAAAGACCTAAAGAAAGAAAACTACAAGACACTACTAAAAGAAACCAAAAGAGACTTATGTAAGTGGACAAGCATACCTTGATCACAGACAGGAACACTGAACATTGTAAAAATATCTCTTCTACTGAAAGCGATCTATAGATATGCTGCAATTCCAATCCAAATTCCAAGGGCATTTTTTAATGTGATGGAGAAACAAATCACCAACTTCATATGGAAGGGAAAGAGGCCCCAGAAAAATAAAGCATTACTGAAAAAGAAGAACAAAGTGGGAGGCATCACGTTACCTAATTTTAGAACTTATTATACCACCATAGTAGTCAAAACAGCCTGGTATCGGTACAGCAGCAGACACATAGACCAATGGAAGAGAATTGAGAAATCAGACATAAATCCATTCACTTATTAGCTGATATTTGATAAAGGCTCAAAGTCAGTTAAATGGGGGAAAGATAGCCTCTTTAACAAATGGTGCTGGCATAACTGGATATCCCTCCACAAAAAAATGAAACAAGATCCATACCTCACACCATGCACAAAAACTAACTGAAAATGGATCAAAGACCTAAATATGAAATCTAAAATGATAAAAATCATGGAAGAAAAAACAGGGACAACACTAGGAGCCCTAATACATAGCAGAAACAGTACAAAAAACATTGCTAGAGAAAAGAGAACTCCTAAAAATCAAACACTTACGCTCATCCCAAGCCTTCAACAGAAGAGTAAACTGATTACCTACAGACTGGGAAACAGTTTTTAGCTATAACATTTCCGATCAGCCTCTGATCTCTAAAATCTACATGATATTGCAAAAACTCAATAACAAAAAGACAAATAATCCATTTAAAAAATGGGCAAAGGATAGGAACAGGCACTTCAACGAAGAAGACATTCAGGCAGGTAACAGATACATGAGGAAATGCTCACAATCATTAGCCATTAGAGAAATGTAAATCAAAACTACAGTGAGATACCATCTCATTCCAGCAAGGCTGCCATTAATGCCAAATCACAAAATAATAAATGTTGGAGAGGTTGTAGAGAGCCTGGAACACTTATTCACTGCTGGTGGGAATTTAAAATGGTGCAGCCACTTTGAAAATCAATCTGGCACTTCCTTAAAAAGGTAGAAATAGAACTACCATAGGATATGGCAATCCCACTCCTTGGAATATATCTTAGAGAAATAAGAGCCTTTATATGAACAGATATATGCACAACCATGTTCATTGCAGCACTGTTTACAATAGCAGAAAGATGGAAGTAACCAAGGTGCCCATCAACAGATGAATGGATAAATAAATTGTGGTGCATTCACAAGATGGAATACTTCACATAGATCAAGAACAATGATGAATCCGTGAAATATTTCATAGCTTGGAGGAATCTGGAGGGCATTGTGCTGAGTGAAATTAGTCAGTTGCAAAAGGACGAATATTGTATGAGACCACTATTATAAGAACTCAAGAAATAGTTTAAACAGAGAAGAAAATATTCTTTGATGGTTATGAGGTTGGGGAGAAAGGAAGGGAGAAGGATATTCGCGAATTTAGATAGTAGACAAGAACTATTTTAGGTGAAGGGAAAGACAACATACAATAAAGGAGAGGTCAGCATAACTGGACTAAATGAAAAGCAGTTTCCTGAATAAACCAAATGCTCCAAAGGCCAGAGTAGCAGGGGCAGCAGTTGGGGGACCATGTTTTCAGGGGACATCTAGGTCAATTGACATAATAAAATCTATTAAGAAAACATTCTGCATCCCACTTTGGTGAGTGGCGTCTGCAGTCTTAAAAACACTATCAAGCAGCCATCTAAGATGCATCCATTGGTCTCAACCCAGCTGGAGCAAAGGAGAATGAAGAACACCAAAGATACAAGGTAATTATGAGTCCAAAAGACAGAAATGGCCACGTAAATCCAAGACTACATCAGCCTGAGACCAGAAGAACTAGATGGTGCCCGTCTACAACCGAAGACTGCCCCGACAGGGAACGAAACAGAGCATCCCTGACGGAGTACGGGAGCAGTGAGATGCAGACCTCAAAGTCCCATAAAAAAATCAGACTTAATGATCTGACTGAGACTAGAGGAACCCTAGAGGTCACGGTCCCCAGACCTTCTGTTGGCCCAAGACTGGAACCATTCCCAAAGCCAACTCTTCAGACAGGGATTGGACCGGATTATAGGATAGAAAATGATAGTGGTGAGGAGTGACCTTCTGGTCTCAAGTGGACACATGAGACTATGTGGGCAGCTCCCGTTTGGAGGGGAGGTGAGAAGGCAGAGGGGGACAGAAAGTGGCTGAATGGACACGGGGAATACAGGGCTGAGAGAAGGAGTGTGCTGTCTCATTAGTGGGAGAGGAACTAGGAGTACATAGCAAGCTGTATACAAATTTTTGTATGAGAGACTGACTTGATTTGTAAAGTTTCACTTAAAGCACACACACACAAAAGATGGAAAGAATACACAGAGTCACAGTACCAAAAGAAATGGTCGACTTTCAGTCGTTTCATGAGGTGGCATATGATGAAGAACTGGTAGTAGTGAAGCAAGAAGTCCAAGCTACACTGAAGGCACTGGCGAAAAACAAGGCTCCAGGAGCTGACAGAATACCCACTGAGTTGGTTCAACAAACAGATGCAGCACTGCAGATGCTCACTCCACCATGCAAAGAAATTTGGAAGCTAGCTACCTGGCCAACAGACTGCAAGAGATGCATGTTTGTGTCCATTCCAAAGAAAAGCGATCCAACAGAATGTGGAAGTTATCAAACGTAAATCACAACATTAGTAAATATGGTAAACAAACAAACTCTATCTATTCTACAGTGAATAAGACATTCTATCCCCAGGAGATCCAGTGAGTTTATGATGTTGTTGTTAGGTGCTGTTGGGTCAGTTCCAACACATAGCGACCCTGTGTACAACAGAACGGAACAGTGCCCAGCCCTGGGCCTTTCTCATTGCTATGTTTGAGCCCACCGTTGCAGCCACCGTCTCAATCTGTCTCATTGAGGATCTTTGTCTTTTTCACTGATCCTCTACTTTACCAAGCAGGATGTGTTTTTCCAGGGACTGATCCCTCCTGATAATATGTCCAGAGTACGTGAGACCAAGTCTTGCTACCTACCTTTCTAAGGAGCATTCTGGCTGTACTTCTTCCAGGACAGGTGTGTTCATTCTTCTAGCAGTCCATGGCATATTCATTATTCTTCACCAACATCATAATTCAAGTTTCAGTTCTTTTGTCTTCCTTATTCATTGTCCAGCTTTAGCTGCATATGAGGCGATTGAAAATACCATGGCTCGGTTCAGGCACACCTTAGTCCTGAAAGTGACATCTTCGATTTTTAACACTTTAAAGAGGTCTTTTGTAGCAGATTTGCCCAATAAAACATGTCGTTTGATTTCTCGAAGTGTGCTTCCATGGGTGTTGATTGTGGATCCAAGTAAAATGAAATCCTTGACGACTTCAGTACTTTCTCTGTTTATTGTGATTTTTTTATTGTTCCAGTTGTGAGGATTTTTGTTTTCTTTATGTTAAAGTGTAATCTATACTGAAGGCTGAAGTCTTTGATCCTGATCAGTAAGTGCTTCAAGTTCTCTTCACTTTCGGTAAGCAAGGTTGTGTCATCTGCATGTCTAAGCTGTTAACGAGTCTTCCTCCAATCCTGGTGCCCCTTCTTCTTCTTATAGTCCAGCTTCTTGGACTGTATGGATTATACGTCTTTTAAAGACACTGAGTTTTTGGTAATTTACTATGGCAGCCCTGGAAAATGAATACAGAGCCCTTCACCAAGAATAAGTCAAGTTAGCACCAAAAATGCTCCTGTAAGGGTAGCCGTGTAGCACGAGACATGGCAGTTTTTAAAAAGTATGAAGTAAAACTTTCAGCTTTGAGAAAGAAAGGGCTCCTCTAAGTCCAAGTTCTAAGTCCTTTGCTGTTGGGTCAATTCTATCTCATAGCGACCCTAAAGGACAGAGTAGAATTGACCCATAGGGTTTCCAAGGAGTGGCTGGTAGATTTGAACTGCTTGAATAAGTATTGTGAAAAAATACAACCCTGACACACAACTTTTCTGAGCTTAGTATTAAAACAAAACAAAAAAGTCACTGTCGAGTGGATTCTGACTCATAGGGACCCTATAGGACAGAGTAGAGCTTCCCCACAGGGTTTCCAAGGAGCGACTGGTAGATTCAAACTGCAGACCTTTTGGTAGCACCCAAATGCATAATCATCGCACCACCAGTGGCTTTCAAATCAGCTATAGGCTGATCTCCAAATTCTTAGAACCCAGAAAACTACTCTACCTCAGAGTGGTATCCACAGCTGGGAACTGTTCTCCACACTTGGACGAACTCAGACATCTAAATCTAACATGTCCAGAAAAAATCTTTTGCTCATTTTCTCAAGTTTGTTCCTCCATGGTTTTCCACGTGGTAGAGGATGGCTCTGGTGACCATGCTCTCGTGGTAGCCTGAATTCCAGAAGTCACCTTTGATTCTCCATTCCCCTCATCCCATACATCTGATCCACCAGCAATTCTTGGCAGCTCAATCTCCAGATTACACCTCAAGCCTGCCCACTGTTCCCACCTGCACTTCCACCGTCACTCCTCACCCTGACCACTGCAGAAGCATCCTGACCGGTCCTCTGTATTTGCTGTCTTCAAGTTCTCCTGGGCTACAGTTAATTCCTGGGACACATTCTTTCTCAAGACTATTGAACAATAGAAGTAGAAGGGCATTTAGTTGTATGCTACCTCCTCCACTTGAGCTGCACGCCCCTCAGAAATCACTTTTCACTGTGCAGTCTATAATGTCTCTATTCCAATTTCCTGTCTTTGGCCGCACTGCTTTGATAGCACGCATGGATGTGTGCTTCAGGGGTCATGTAGACAGATGCTTGGAGGAATTTTTCTTAGTACAATCATGGTTGTGTGCCATCAAGAGATTCTAACTCATATCAACCCTGTATGACAACTTAGAACTGCCTCACAAGGTTTCCTAGGTTGCAGTCTTTATGGCGCAGCCCTGGTGGCACCCGTGGTTAAGAGCTCGGCTGCTAACCAAAGGGTGGACAGTTCAAATCCACCAGTTGGTTCTTTGCAGAAAGACATGGCAGTCTGCTTCTGTAAAGACTTATAGCCTCAGAAACCCTGTGGGGCAGTTCTACTCTGAGTCAGAATTGATTCAACAGCAACTGGTTTGGGATTTTGTTTGGTTAGAATCTTTATGGGAGCCCATCTCCAGATCTTTTCAACCCCTGAGCTGGTGGGTTCCAACGGCCCACCTTTCAGTTAGCCAAGCACTTAACCGTTGTACCTCCAATACTTAACTCTGCGCGCGAGAGGGCCCTCTCCTGACGTCTCCCGTCTCCTCACCCCTCACACCTTGTTGTTGTCCTTGCTTCTAGACCCCACCCTCCCCTCTGGAGGCCCAACCCCACCACGCCCGCCCTCAACCCGGGCCGCCGGGCGGGGCCGGCAGCCATGTTCCAAGCCGTCCAGCCTGTTACTCCCGGAAGCGCTGGGACGGGTGGTGAGGGGCCCGGGATGTTGGCGCACCTTAGAGAGGATGCTGTTCGTGCTGCTTTCCGTGCTGTGTTCTCTGAAAGGTATGAAACTCGGGCAGGTGGGTGGAGGGACCCGCTCCCAGACTGAACAAGCCCGGCCCCTCGAAGGTCTGGAGGGAAGGCACCAGGAGGGCGGTTCCCAGTGCTAGCATCCCGTGTGCTCCAGAGGTTGGAGAGTCCGGAGGTTGGGTTAGCAGCTTGCATTGCCCCCTCAGGCGTACCCCGTCCCGAGTGATCCCGAGGGGCGGACACGGCGCGGAGCCGGGTGGACGCAGCCACTCTAGGGGCTGCGAGAGGGAGCCTCTGGCCCGGGAGACGCAGCTGGTCTGCGAAATTTGCATCCCCGTGGATTTGCGGGGGGGGGGATCCAGCTGCGGAGTGCCCTCGGGCCTGGGGGCTTGAAGGCATGGGGAGAAAGGCCGTGTCCAGGGCTGCGCCCAGGTCCCTACTCTGCCCGGGGCGGGTTTGCCGGCCAAGCTGGGGGATGGGCGCCTGCCCCGCCCCCGCCCCCCACCTGCTCCCTGTGCCAGGGGGGAAACCAAGGCCCAGAGTTCCCCCGGGGGGGTGAGATTCCAGACTGACAGCGGGGCACTCGCCCCCTTTTGTCGTCCCACCCCCACCAGACTCCTTAGGGTGCCAGGGACAGGGGAGAGAGGGATCCCCCGCCCAAGGCCCTGCTGCCCCTTACTGTTTTGGGCGCTGTGCCTGGGAGGCTGAGGCAACCCGCGCCCTCGTCCGCGCTCGGCTGGTCTACTCTCGGGGCTGGGGCGTCGGCACGGCCCCGGCCCCACCTGGAAAGGAAGGGGTCCTGGGAATCTGTGGAGCAGCGCGGGGATCCTATTCCTTGTGGAAGCAGCGACTCAGTGTGTGTTAACAGTGTGGATGCCGGGTCCCGCTCCCCCTCTGGGTGGCGGGGGTGGGGGTAGCAGGAAGGGGTCCTGAGCAACCAGGTTGTTTGTTAAGTTAAAGGTTTGTGCGGCGCTGTGTATCGGTCGCTGTGGACGCGGTCTCTGGTGCTGAGGGGATATGAGGGTTCCTCACACTGGCGGGATTTGGAGCCTCTACCCTGGTGGCAGTGGGTTCAGTGGGTTACCCTGGTGGCGTAGTGGTTAAGTGCTGAGGCTGCTAGCCAAAAGGTTGGCAGTTTGAATCCACCAGGCGCTCCTTGGAAACTCTGTGGGGCAGTTCTACTCTGTCCTATAGGGTCGCTATGAGTCAGAATTGACTCGATGGCAACAGGTGTGGTTTTTTTTTTTTAGGTTGGAGATTAGGTGTCTTTCGGGCTGACTTTTGAAGGTCTGGAGCTGACGGTTTATGAGGGTTTATAAGGGTTTTAAGAGCTCCAGCCATGGGCACCAACCCCATGTTCCAGCCCCTGCGGACGGACCGCCCCCCGCCCCAGGGGGATTGGCTGCTCTGGGAACCCGAGCCCCCAGAGGGCGGTGAGAAGCTGACAAACGTGAGTGATGCCCTGCAGGCTCCAGTCGGCGGGGCAGTCCTGCTCACATGGCCTCAATAGGGGCAGTGGGCTTCGTGCCTGGGGGGTGGTTTCCGAATGTTCACTCGTGTCCCCCCATCCCGTGCGGGGCGACAGCTCTCCCCTGGGCGGGGACCTAGTAGAGGCCTGCAGGGCATCAGGGTGTGGAGGGGCAGAGCTTGAGTGGGGAGGGCGCGGCCCTACAGGTTCCTGTACGTGACCACGGCAGGGGGGTGCGGGTCGTGAAGTCCGGGCCTGGTCGAGGACTCACTAGGTCGCGCAGAAGGAGTGGGTTAGGATAATCATAATGGGAGTATTGAGAGAGCGCCCTGGGGCGTTGGGTCCCTGGGGAAAAAAAGCTTCTGCTATCGCCACTGGAGCGGTACCCAGGTCGTCCCGGCTTAGGTCCAGGAGGTTCCCATGCTCGGAGTGTCTGGTGGGCAGAACAGAACCGGCGGTGCGCACGCCCTCTCGCGGCCTTGCGCCGAATCGCTGAGGTTCAGTGTCAGGTGATTCTAAGCCATGGTTTTGGAACTCAATAGTGAAGCAGAGCAAATAAATGATGCAGTGCCTTGATGGGACCGGTGGAGACAACAAGAAGCAAAGCACAGCTGAAACTTCAAAATTCCACTGAGTGTTAGTAGGATTTGGAGGGAGAAAATAGACGGAGAGTCGAGAGGCCCAGAGATGCAGAAGGGTTGGTGGATTAGGGTTAGGGGTTAGGGTTTGGTGTTAGGGGTTCAGGTTTGGGGGTTAGAGGTTTGGGAGTTAGGTTTAGGGGTATAGGTTTTAGGTGGTTGGGGTTTGGGGTTAGGGCTGGGGTTACTAGGCTAGGGCACAAGTGGTTTAAGGTTATGGTTAGGGTTAGAGTGAGGCTGAGGTTGATTCCCCAGTCTTGTGTACCGTCTCGTCCTTCACCAGAGTTACCACATATCTGTTGTTTGGTTGGAAACCCTGATGGTGTAGTGGTTAAGACCCACCGGTGCTAACCAAAGGTCTGTAGTTCGAATCCACCAGGCACTCCTTGGAAACTCTATGGGGCAGTTCTGATCTGTCCTATAGAGTCTCTGTGAGCTGGAATCGACTCGACGGAGGTGGGTTTTGGTTTTTTTGGTTATTGTTTAGTTGGCTTTTCTCTACCCTCTTTGTCTCCCTGGTGAACATCAAGGATTGTTTCTGCGTGTAAATTTTTCATGGGTTTTTATGATAGTGGTCTCTTAGTGTATATGTTGTTTTGTGATTGACTTAGTCAGTGTGATGTGCTCCATGTTCATCTATGGTGTGAGATGTTTCAGAGATTCATTATTGGTCTTTTTTGTCGTGTAGTGTTCCACTGTGTGTATGTACCGTAGTTTGTTTATCCGTTCCTCTGTGGATGAGCACTGAGGTTGTTTCCATCTTTTTGCTACTGTGAATAATGTCACAGTGAACACGGGTGTGCATATGTCTATTCCTGTGACTGCTCATGGAAACCCTGGTGGCTAGTGGTTAAGTGCTACGGCTGCTAACAAAAAAGGTTAGGGTTTGGGGTTAGGGATGTTAGGGTTAGGGTTGTTAGAGTTAGGGTTGTTAGGGTTTGGGGTTAGGGTTTACGGTTTGGGGGTTAGAGTTTAGAGTTAGGGTTTTTCGGTTAGGGTTTTTGGGTTGGGGTTAGGTGTTAGGTTTAGGGTTAGTTTTTGAGGTTAAAGTTTGGAGTTACAGGTTAGGTGTTAGGGGTTGCATTTTGGGGTTTAGCGTTTTGGGGGTTTAGTCATTAGGGTTTGGGTTACGTTTTAGTTGTTAGGGTTTAGGTTTAGGGTTGGGGTTGGTGTTGGGTTTGTTTGGGATTTGTGGTTTGGGGTTAGAGGGTGGGTGTTAGAGGCCTGGGGTGTAGAGGGTTGGGGGTTAGAGATTGAGGGAGTTAAGGTGAGGGGTTAGAGGTTGAGAAGATTATAGAGTGAGGGAGTGAGAAGGTGAGGGGGTGAGGGGGTGAAGGTTAGGGTTTAGGGTGAGAGGGTTTAGGCTTAGAGTTCAGAGGCTTAGGGTTAGGGGGTTAGGGTTTCGGGGTTCAGAGGTTGGGGTTGGTGTTGTGGTTAGGGTTAGAGAGTTAGGGTTAGAGGTTTAGGGTTAGAGGATTAGGGGTATGGTTTAGAGGTTTAGGGTTAGAGGTTAGGGCTAGGGTTTAGGGGTTCAGGTTTAGGGGTTTGGGATGGGTTTGGGGTAAGGTTTTAGGATTTAGGGTTAGAAAGTTAGGTTTAGGCCTTAGGGCTTAGACTTTAGGGTTTTAGGATTTAGGTTATATTTAGGGCTTAGGGTTTAGAACCTAGGGTTTAGGGCTTAGGGTTTAGGGTTTAAGGCTTAGAGTGAGGGTTAGGGCTGGGGGCTGGGGTTAGGGTTTAGGTTTTAGGATTTAGGGTTAGGGTATTAGGGTTAGAGGGTTAGATGGTTTAGGGTTTAAGTTAGGGTTTAGGGGTTAGGGGTTGGGGTTAAGGGTGTTAGTGTTTAGGGTTTTGGCATTTAGGGTATTAGGGTTAAATATATTAGGGCTAAAGTTGTTAGGGTTTTGCATGTTAGGGTTTTAAGTGTTATGGTTTAGGATTAAGTGTTAGGGTTAGGCTTAGGCTCATTCTTAGGTTTGGGGCTAGAGATTTGAGGTTTAGGGTTTGGGGTTGTTTTTGGGGGTTGGGGTTAGGTTTAGGTCTAGGGTTACAGGGTTAGAGTTAGAGGGTTAGGGTTTCAGATTAGGGTTTCAGGTTAGTGTTAGAGGGTTAGGGTTTGAGGGTTAGGGGTAGAGTAGTTAGGGTTAGGGCTGTTAGAGTTAGGGTGGTTAGGGTTTAGGGTTAGGTGTTAGCGTTTAGGGTTTACGGTTAGGTTTACGGTTTGGGCTTTGGGGTTTGAGTTTTGGGTTTAGGGTTTTCGGCTTAGAGTATAGGGTTTAGAGTGTATGATTTTAGTGTGTAGTGTTTTGGGGTGTAGGTGTTTAGGTTGTAGGGTTTAGGGTATAGGGGTTAGTGTTTGGGTTAGTGTTAGAGTTTAGGGCCTTGGTGGTTAGAACCTAAGGGCTTAGTGTCTTAGGGGCTTTGGGGCTTGGGGCTTAGGGCTTAGGGGCTACAGTTAGAGCGCTAAGGCCAGAGGGCCAGAAGGCCAGAGGGCCAGGCTGATTTGATTCCTGGCTGGCAATTTTTTTCCTTCAATATTTTATATAAGTCATCCCTTTGCCTTCTCGCCTGTATGATTTCTGCTGAGTAGTCCACGTTTATTATTATTTACTCTCCTTTGTTGGTGACTTCCTTTATCCCTAGCCTCTCTTAAAATTCTCTTTGTATTTGTTTTTGGCAAGTTTGATTATTATATGTCTCGGTCACTTTCTTTTGAGATCTACCTTATGTGGAATTCGATGAGCATCTTTCATGATATCAGGGAAGTTCTGCCAACAAATCTTCAACAGTTCCCTCTGTATTTTCTGTTAGCCCTCCCTGTTCTGGTACTGCAATCACTCATAGTTATTTCTCTTGATAAAGTCCCACATGATTCTTTGGATTTCTTCATTTTTTAAAATTCTTTTATCTGCTTTCTCTTCAAATATATTGGTCCCAAGTGTTTTATCTTCAATCTCAGTAATTCTGCCTTCCAGTTCTTCAGTTGTGCTCTTCTTACTTTCTATCGAGTTTTCTAATACTGTAATTTTATTGTTTATCTTCTGAATTTCTGATTGCAGTCTCTGTATGGTTTCTTGCAGCTTATTAAATTTTTAATTACGTTCTTGAGTAATCTTTTTAATTTCTTCAGCTGCTTTATCTTTGTGTTCCTTGGCTTGTTCTGCATTTTGCCTCATTTCCTTCCTGATGTCTTTAAGAGTTCTGTATATTAATCTTTTGTATTCTGCATCTGGTAATTCCAGGATTGCACCTTCATCCAGAAGATTCCTTGAGTCTTTGTTCTGAAAGCTTGTTGAAGCAATCATGGGTCAGCTTTTTTTTTTTTTTTACTTTTTATTGTGTTTTAAGTGAAAGTTTACAAATCAAGCCAGTCTCTCACATAAAAACTTACACACAACTTGTTGCATATTCCCAATTACTTTCCCCACAATGGGACAGCCCACTGCCTCCTTCCACTCTTTCTTTTCGTGAGCATTTTGCCAGTTTCTAAGCCCCTCTACCCACCCATCTCCCTTCCAGGCAGGAGATGCCAACATTGTCTCAAGTGTCCACCCAAACCAAGTAGCTCACGCCTCACCAGCATCCCTCTCCAACCCAATGTCTAGTCCAATCCATGTCTGATGAACTGGCTTTGGGGAGGGTTCCTGTAGTGGGTAAACGGAAGGTGTAGGGCCCATGATCACTGGGGTCCTTCCAGTCTCAGTCAGACCATTAAGTCTGGTCTTTTCATGAGAATTTGGGGTCTGCATCCCACTGTTCTCCTGCTCCCTCAAGGGATCTCTGTTACGTTCCCTGTCAGGGAAGTCATTGGTTGTGGCCCGGCACTATCTAGTTCTTCTGGTCTCAGGATGATGTAGTCTCTAGTTCATGTAGTCCTTTCTGTCTGTTGGTCTCGTTATTATCTTATGTTCTTGGTGTTCTGCATTCTCCCTTGATCCGGATAGGTTGAGAATCATTGATGCATCTGAGATGGCTGCTTGCTAGCATTTAAGATCCCAGATGCCACTCTTCAAAGTGGGATGCAGAATGTTCACTTAATAGATTTTATTATGTCAGTTGACTTAGATGTCCCCTGAAACCATGGTCCCCAAACCTCTGCCCCTGCTTTGCTGACCTTCGAAGCATTCAGTTTATTCAGGAAACTGCTCTGGTTTAGTCCAGTTGTGCTGACCTCCACTGTGTTGAGTGTTGTCCTTCCATTCACCCAAAGTAGTTCTTGTCGATCTCTTTAGTAAATACCCCTCTCCTACCCTCCCTCCCTCCCCCTTCTTGTAAAAACAAAGGAATATGTTCTTCTCAGTTTAAACTATTTCTCAAGATCTTATAATAGTGGTCTTGTACACTATTTGACCTTTTGCAACTAATTTCACTCAGCATAATGCCTTCCAGGTTTCTCCATGTTATGAAGTATTTCACAGATTCGTCACTGTTCTTTATCGATGTGTAGTATTCCATTGTGTGAATATACCATAATTTATTTATCCATTCATCCATTGATGGGCACCTTGGTTGGTTCCATCTTTTTGCTGTTGTAAACAGTGCTGCAGTAAACATAGATGTGCATATATCTATTTGTTTAAAGGCTCTTATTTCTCTAGAATGTATTCCGAGGAGTGGAATTGCTGGGTTGTATGGTAGTTCTATTTCTAGGTTTTCAGGAAGCGCCAAATTGATTTCCAAAGTGGTTGTATACCATTTTACATTCCCACCAGCAGTGTATAAGTGTTCCAGTCTCTCCACAGCCTCTCCAACATTTATTATTTTGTGTGTTTTGGATTAATGTCAGCCTTGTTGGAGTGAGATGGAATCTTATTGTAGTTTTGATTTGCATTTCTCTAATGGCTAATGATCGAGAGCAGTTTCTCATGTATCTGTTAGCTGCCTGAATGTCTTCTTTAGTGAAGTGTCTGTTCATATCCTTTGCCCATTTTTTAATTGGGTTGTTTATCTTTTTGTGGTTGAGTTTTAGCAGAGTCATGTAGATTTTAGAGATCAGGCACCAGGTGGAGATGTCTTAGCTGAAAACTTTTTCCTAGTCTGTAGGTGCTCTTTTTACTCTTTTGGTGAAGTCTTTAGATGAGCATAGGTGTTTGATTTTTAGGAGCTCCCAGTTATCTGGTTTCTCTTCGTCATTTTTAGTAATGTTTTGTATTCTGTTTATGCCATGTATTAGGTCTCCTAGTGTTGTCCCTATTTTTTCTTCCATGATCTTTATCGTTTTAGATTTTATGTTTAGGTCTTTGATGCATTTGGAGTTAGTTTTTGTGCATGGTGTGAGGTATGGGTCCTGTTTGATTTTTTGCAGATGGAGTTACAGTTACACCAGCACCATTTGTTAAAAAGACTATCTTCTCCCCAATTAACTGACACTGGGCCTTTGGCAAATATCAGCTGCTCATATGTGGATGGATTTATATCTGGATTCTCAATTCTGTTGCATTGGTCTACGTGTGTATTTTTGTACCAGTATCAGGCTGTTTTGACTACTGTGGCAGTATAATTGGTTCTAATATCAGGCAGAGTGAGTCCTCCCACTTTGTTCTTTTTTAGTAATGCTTTACTTATCCGCGACTTCTTTCCCTTCCATATGAAGTGGGTGATTTGTTTCTCCATCTTTTTAAAAAATGTCATTGGAATTTGGATCGGAAGCACATTGCGTCTATAGATGGCTTTTAGTAGAATGGACAATTTTACAATGTTGTCTTCCTATCCATGAGCAAGGTATGTTATTCCAATTACTTAGGTCCCTTTTGTTTTTTTGCAGTAGTACCTTGTAGTTTTCTTGGTATAGCTCTTTTACATTTTTGGTAAGGTTTATTCCTAAGTATTTTATCTTCTTGGGGGCTGCTCTGAATAGTATTCATTTGGAGATTTCCTCTTCAATGTTGTTTTTGTTGGTGTAGAGGAATCCAACCGATTTTGTATGTTTATACTGTAACCTGAAACTCTGCTGAATCCTTCTATTAGTTTTAATAGTTTTCTTGAGGATTCCTTAGGGTTTTCTGTGTATAAGATAATGTCGTTGGAAAATAGAGATAATTTTACTTCTTCCTTACCAGTCTGGATGCCCTTTATTTCTTTGTCTAGCCCAGTTCCTCTGGCTAGGACCTCTAGCACAATGTTGAATAAGAGCAGTGATAAAGGAGATCCTTGTCTGTTTCCCATTCTCAAGGGAAATGCTTTCAGGCTCTCTCCATTTAGGATGATGCTGGGTATTGGCTTTGTATCAATACCCTTTATTATGTTGAGGAGTTTTCCTTCTATTCCTATTTTGCTGAGAGTTTTTATCATGAGTGGGTGTTGGACGTTGTCAAATGCCTTTTCTGCATCAATTGATAAAATTATGTGGTTCTTGTCTTTTTTTTATGTGGTGGATAACATTAATTGTTTTTCTAATATTGAAACAACCTTGCATACCTGGTATAAATCCTACTTGGTGATGGTGGATTATTTTTTTGATATGTTGTTGAATTCTATGGGCTAGAATTTTCTTGAGGATTTTTGCATCTATGTTCTTGAGGGATATAGGTCTGTAATTTTCTTTTTGTGTGTTATCTGTAGCTGGTTTTGGTATCAGGGTTATGCTGGCTTCGTAGGAGGAGTTAGGTAGTATTCTTTCCTTTTCTATGCTTTGAAATACCTTCAGTAGTAGTGGTAAGTCTTCCCTGAAAGTTTGGTAGAACTTTGCAGTGAAGCCGTCAGGGCCAGAACTTTATTTTTGGGGAGTGTTTTCATTACCTTTTCAATCTCTTTTTTTGTTATGGGTCTATTTAGTTGTTCTACTTCAGTTTGTGTTAGTTTAGGTAGGTAGTGTTTTTCTAGGAATTCATCCATTTTTTCTAGATTTTCAAATTTGCTAGAGAACGATTTTTTGTAGTAATCTGACATGATCGTTTTAATTTCAGTTGGATCTGTTGTGATATGGACCATCCCATTTCTTATTCGGGTTATTGGTTTCTTTTCCTGTATTTCTTTAGTCAGTCTGGCCAGTGGTTTATAAATTTTGTTAATTTTTTCAAAGAAGCAGTTTTTGGCCTTGTTAACTCTTTGAATTATTTTTCTGTTCTCTAATTCATTTAATTTTGCTGTAGTTTTCATTTTTTGCTTTCTTCTGGTGCCTGATAGTTTCTTTTGTTGCTCTCTTTCTGTTTGTTCATGTTGTAGGGACAGTTCTTTCATTTTGGCTCTTCTTTAATATGTGTGCCTTTGTTGATATAAATTGACCTCTGAGCACTGCTTTCACTGTGTCCCAAAGGTTTTCATAGGAAGTGTTTTCAGTCTCGTTGAATTCTGTGAATTTCTTTATTCCCTCCTTAAGGTCTTCCATAACCCAGTCTTTTTTGAGCAGGGTATTGTGCAGTTTCCAAGCATTTGATTTCTTTTCCCTGGTTTTTCTGTTATTGATTTTTACTTTTATGGTCTTTTGTTCAGAGAAGATGTTTTGTAATATTTCAATGTTTTGCGTTCTGTAAAGGCTTGTTTTATGACCTAATATGTGATCTATCCTAGAGAATGTTTCATGTGCACTAGAAAAGAAATTATAGTTTGCAGCTGTTGGGTGGAGTGTTCTGTATAAGTCTATGAAGTGAAGTTGTTTAATTGTAGCAATTAGATCTTCCGTGTCTCTATTGAGCTTCTTACTACATTTCCTACCCTTTACCGAGAGGGTTGTGTTGAAGTCTCCTACCATAATTGTGGAGGTGTCTGTCTCACTTTTTAATTCTGTTAACGTTTGTTTTATGAATGTTGTGGCCCTGTCATTGGGTGCATAAATATTTAATATGGTTATATCTTCCTGGTAAATTGTCCCTTTAATCATATGTAGTGTCCTTCTTTATCCTTTGTGGTGGATTTAACTTTAAAGTCTATTTTGTCGGAAATTAATATTGCCTCTCCTGCTCTTTTTTGATTGTTATTTGCTTGATATATTTTTATCCATCCTTTCAGTTTTAGTTTATTTGTGTCTCCAAGTCTAAGGTGTGTCTCTTTTATGCAGCATACAGACTGATCGTGTTTTTTAATCCAGTTTGCAACTTTCTGTCTCTTTATTGGTGAATTTAGTCCATTTACATTAAGTGTAATTAGATAAGTATGAGTTTAGTGCTGTCATTTTGATGCCTGTTTTTGACAATTTCATTTTTCCATTTACTTTTTTGTGCTGAGTTTTTCTTTGTAGAATGTGTGTTCCTCCTTTTTATAGTAGTTGAATTTATTTTGGTGAGTCGTTATGTTTATCTTGGTTTTTATTTTGAAGTATGGAATTGTTAGACCTCATTGTGGTTACCTTAATATTTACCCCATTTTGACTAAGTAAAAATCTAACTTGTTTCTCCATATGTAAGATATATGCCTCCTGTATTTAGTCCCTCTTTTTTGACTATTGTAATCTTTTACATAATGACATCAGTGATTCCCTATTTTGAGTAATTTTTTTTTAATTAATCTTATTTTGTTTTTGTGATTTCCCTATCTGAATTGATATCAGGATGTTTTGTTCTGTGACCTTGTGTTGTGTTGGTATCTGATGTTATTGATTTTCTGACCAAAGAATTTCCTTCAGTACTTCTTGCAGTTTTGGTTCATTTTTTCAGATTCTCTAAGCTTGTGTTTATCTGTAAATATCTTAATTTCACCTTCATGTTTTAGAGTTTTGCTGGATATATGATTCTTGGCTGACAGTTTTTCCTCTTTCAGTGCTCTATATATGTCATCCTATTGCCTTCTTGCCTGCATGGTTTCTGCCGAGTAGTGCAAAGTTATTGATTCTCCTTTGTAGGTAACTTTTCGTTTATCCTTGGGTGCTTTTAAAATTTTCTCTTTATCTTTGATTTTGGCAGATTTGATGATATGTCTTGGTGATTTTCGTTTGGTATCTATCTTGTATGAGGTTCGATGAGCATCTTGGGTAGATATCTTTTCATCTTTCACGATGCCAGGGAATTTTTCTGCCAACACATCTTCCACTATTCTCTCTGTATTTTCTGTTATCCCTCCCTGTTCTGGAACTCCAATCACATGCAAATTATTCTGGATAGAGTTTGCCATGATTCTTAGGGTTTCTTCATAATTTTAAATTCTTTTATCTGACTTTTCTTCAACTATATTTGTGTCAATTGTCTTATCCTCCAGCTCCCCCACTCTGACTTCCTATTGAATTGTCTGATTCTGTGACTTTATTGTTAATCTTTTGGATTTCTGAATGCTGTGTCGCTATGGATTCTTACAGCTTATTATTTTTTTCACTATGTTCTTGAATAATCTTTTGGATTTCTTCAACTGCTTTATCCGTGTGTTCCTTGGCTTTTTCTGTAGATTGCCTTATTTCATTTGTGAGGTCATCCCTGATGTCTTGAAGCATTCTGTATATAATTTTTTTATATTCTACATTTGGCAATTCTAGGACTGTATCTACGTCCGGGAATGATTTTGATTCTTTGATTTGGGGGTTTGTAGAAGGAACCACGGTCTGCTTCTTCATGTGATTTGATGTCGACTGCTGTCTCTGAGCCATTTATAAGATATTGTAATATTTTATATTTGCTCACTGAGTCTTATCTTCTTGTTTTGTTTTGTTGCAGTACACCCAGATGGGCTACTAGATTGTGGTATCATGATTTCTGTAGCTTTTGAGTCACTTACATCCTGTTACCAGCTTCCCTGAGCCGTTACCAGGTGTATAAGCGTATGAGTCCATTCACTATTCTTGAATAGAATCAGCTCAGGTGTCCTCATAGCTGGTTACCTAGTGTGTGGTGTAGCCTCTCACCTATTATCTTAGAGGAGTAGTGGTGATGGTTGTATGCACCAGTTTCTATTAGTGTCAGGGGGTCACATTTCGAGGAGGGCAGGATGCTGACAGTCTTCCTTCAAGTGTCAGTGAGGTAAGTGTGGCTCTATTCTCTAGAGCGCTCTGGTGGGTGGGCTCTGCAGCTGTATCTTAGGCACCCAATGCTTGGGTAGACGTCACTATTCTCAGACCCCTCTAGCAGGTGGCTAGGTGGTGTGGGTGGAGTCTCAGCCCTCTTTTCGCTGGTGTGGATCAGTGAGGGCTCTGTTTAATAGGTACAGAGGTATCTGACCTCCAAAACTTGCCTTTCCACTGCTGAGCTAAAACAATTATGGTGAGATCTCTATCAGAATTGCCTTTGCATTATAATAGCCACCTAGTTACCTGTAGGGTGAAAGCCAAAGACTATGGGTCTCTTAATGCCTGGATGGAGCTGATTCTGTATTGTTAATTTCAGTTTAGGGAAGTCAGGGAAGGATTTTTTCTTTGATGGCTAAATGCTGCTTTTCTCAGGCCAGGAGAATGGGTTAGAAAAGAAAGAAGAAAAAAAATCCAGCAGTGCACTTCACTCTCTGGCACAGGGAATTCCAATGTTAATGAAGCTGGCTGGGGCAATGAGGGGTGGAATCAGATATATAGAAGAGAGTAGCCTAGCAAAATATAGAAAGTTACTTATGTTGTTTGGTGAGGACTGTTTTTTCTGAGATTCCAGAGCATTGTGCAGCTTGTGTGTGCTGGCTGTATCCCTGCTGAGACTGTCTCAGAGGGTTAGGGCTGCATCCATGATCACAACGTCTCAGGAAGACGCAATCAGCTCCCCCACACTTATTCCAAAGCCCAGCACCAAGGTTTCCTTTCTGGGACCCTGCACTCCAGGCTCCAAAACCAGTCGCTGCTTCCCCATGGTTTTTCATTTCCCTGTCAGCCGCGTCTGTGTGGAGCCTGCGTGTGCTGTCTGGGTCCCCTCCGAGGTTGGTCCTGAAGGTTAGGCCTACATCCGTGCTTCCCTGTCTCAGTAAGCTACAATCAGCCCCACCACTCTGGCACCAGGGAACCATGAGGGCTCCAGGCGGCGGCATGGGACACTGGCTCTGGAAGCGGTCCCTGCTGCAGTGTGACTTTTCACTTCCCTGTCACTCAGGTCAACTCCTTAGTTCCGTGTTTGATGGTCAGGGTTTGTAGATTGTCCTTTATGTAAGTGATTCATTTGTTTTTTGAGTGTTTGTTTCAAGAGGGATGAGCAGAAGCTTCTACCTAGTGAGCCATCTTGGTCCTGCCCCCGTGTCTGCCTCTTTATGTGATTTGATATCGACTTATCTGAGCCATCTATAAGTTATTGTATTAGTTTATTTTATGCTTGCTTTTTGTATCCTACCTTCTTGCTTTGTTTAGTTTTGGTATACCCAGATAAGCTGCTTGAGTGCACTAGGTTGATTATTTTCACCTTCGAAGCTCTAATGTACTATCACCAGATGGCTAGCACTGTTACCAGGTATATGAGCCTAGGAGTTCATTTACTTTTCTTGTATGGATTCAACTCAGGTGCCCAGGTAGTTGGTCATAAAGTGTAAGGTACAGGCTCTGTCCTACAGTCTTAGAGGGGCAGGGGTTATTGGTGTAGGCAGAAGTATCTGGCTGCAGTAGGGGGTCAGGCTCTGATCAAGGCAGGGGTCTGACAGCTGTCCTCTGAGTGTCTGTGAGGAAAGTGCATCCCTGTTCTGTAGAGCACACGGGTGGGTTCTGCAGAAGGGCAGTGGGTACCCAATGCTTTTGGTTGTAAGTTCTGGGAGGTACTACTTACCCTTGGAGCCCTGTCACAGGTGGCTAGGTATGGTGGGTGGGGCCACCAGTCCTTAGGCCCCTGATGTGGGTAGGTGAAGACCCTGTTTAATAGGCAAAGCGGTGTCAAACATCAAACACCCATCTTTCCACCGTCCAGCTGAAACAGATGCAGTCTGGCAACAAGGGCCTATTCTCCTGAAATGGGCCCACACAGGTCCATGGTGGGGTGAAAGGTATTCAAAGCCCATGGACTGTCTGTGCCTGAACAAGAGCTGCTTGTGTCCTGAGCTCCCCAGCTTAATTGAGCTGGCAGATTATCTTTCCCCCAGTTGTGAACTTATACCTTCTTCAAGGACGGAAGAATGGCTCAGAGTGGTACCAGGGCCTATCTCAGGCCCAGGGAAGTTGACAGCCACTGAAGCCGGCTTGGGGGTTGGGAGCGTGGTAAAATAAACACAAGTAATTAGCTTTTGCTGAGAGTGCCGTTCTTCTCTTGTTCTGGAGGTGTGAGTAGTCTGTGCAACTTGCTGTCCTTCCCTGAGCTAAACGCCTGTGGAAGGCCACTGCCAGCCCCACTGCAGTCGCTCCAGGGAATGGTGCCTGAGGGTTCCTGGCTGTTCAGGTCCAGTAACTCCTCTCCACTTCTGAATAGTCTCTCCCTCCCTCTGCCGCTGAGTCCGTTTTCTAACTTTACCTTTGATGTTCAGGGCTCCTAGCTTGTCATAAATATAATCGCTTCGCTTGTTTTTTCGTGTCTTTTTTGTAAGAGGGATCACTGTCAGCGTCTCACTACTCTGCCATCTTGGCCTCGCCTCTCTAATATAATCAACAATTTTTTAAAAAAAGAAAGAAAAAAGTGAAACCTGGAGAAACAACAAATAACAGAATGAGATCCACAGAAAAACTAGATATTGGAGCTATCAGACAAAGACACTGAAATAACTCTATTATGTTCAAAGAAATAAAGGCAAGACTTAGAAATTTGGCAAAAAACTAGAAACTAAGAAAAAGATCAACTTAGAAAGTCAACTGAAAACTATAGCTGAAGTTAAAATCTTAATGCATGTATATAACAGCAGATTAAAAATGCTGAAGAGATTTAGTGAACTGGAAGATACGTTGGAAGAAAATAGAGGCATAGACAAAAGGAAAGATATATATAATATAAAAAGGAATAAGATAGAGAGAATACGATGAGAATATCTAGCATAAGATACTTTAAGAAGGAAGAAAAAGAATGAGGCAGAAAAACTGAGATTATGGCTGAGAATTTTCTTCAAATAATTAAAGATATCAAGTCACAGATCCTAGAAGACTTACAAAACCCAAACCAAAAAAAAAAAGAACAAAGCCACTGCCAGCGAGTCGATTCCGACTCAAAGCGACCCTATAGGACAGAGTAGAACTGCCCCGTAGAGTTTCCAAGGAGCGCCTGGTGGATTCGAACTGCTGACCTTTTGCTTAGCAGCCATAACACTTAACCGCTACGCCACCAGGGTTTCCTTATAAGACCCATGTAGGGTAAATACAAAGAAATTCGTATCTAGGTACATCATAGTAGGACTGCTGAAGCTAAAGACAAAAAACCCCACAAAAAAACAAATAATTTAACACAACTAAAGAATGGAAGAGATTATCTTTAAAGGACAAACAAAAAAACTGGCTGATGACTTCTCTACAGAATTAGTGAAAACCCTAAGACAATAAGATGGTATATTTAAATTATAGAGAGAAAATACGTGGCAACCCAGAATTTTGTGCTGAGGAAAAACATCCTTCATGAATAAGCAAAGACCTTTTGTTTTCAGAGAAACAAAACCTAGATAAGTTAACATCAGCATGCCCACATTAAAGAAAATTCCAAAGGTATTCTTCAAGCAGGAAGAAAATAAGGTGAAAGGCTTAAGATGCAAGAAGGAATGAAAGTTAATGAAATGGGTAAAAATAGATGATTACTGACTGCATGACATAATAAGAATAGACTTTATTGGGTTTAAAATATGTAAGAAATTAAAATGTATGATAACTACAGCGGTTTGACTTTTATGGCTTTATGGTCAGGAAACATGTTGTGTAATATTTTGATGTTTTGGATTCTTTTAATGCTTGCTTTGTGGCCTAATACGTGGTCTATTCTCAAGAATGCTCCATGAGTGTTAGAAAAGAAAGTGTACTTGACTACCGTTGGGTGAAGTGTTGTGTATAAGTCTATGAGATCAGTTGGCTGATTGTGGTATTTAGACCTTCTGTGTCTTTATTGAGCTTCTTTATGGATATCCTGTCTGTCATCAGAAGTGGTATGTTGAAGTCTCCTACTATTATTGTGGAGCTATTTCTCTTTTCAATGCTGTTTGAGTTTGTTTTATGTATTTTGAAGCCCTGTCATTGGGTATAGAAGTATTATGATTTTGTCCTCCTGGTATATTGACCCTTTAATCATTATATAGTGTATTTCCTTTTCCTTTGTGGTGTATTTTACTTTAAAGCCTCTTTTATCAGAGATTAATATTGCCACTCTTATTTTTTTATTGTTGTCTGCTTGATATATATATATATATTTTTTTTCCATTTTTTGAGATTTAGTTTGTTTATGTCTTTGAGTCTATGGTGTGTCTCTTGCAGTCTGCATACAGACAGATCATGTTTTTTAATCCATTCTGCTACTCTCTCTCTCCTTATTGGTGCAATTAAACCATTTACATTTATCATAATTATTCATAGTTATGAGTTTAGTGCTGTCATTTTCGTCTTTTTTTGTGTATGTCTTGTTGACATTTTCCTGATTCCACTTAATTTTCTTGAGTCGTTGTTCTTTGTGCATTTTCTTTCCATCCTCTTCATTTTTGTTGCCTTTGTATTTACTGCTAATTTATTTTTTTCTGTGCTGAATCGTTTTTCTTTTTAGTCTTTCATCTTTTTCTTGCTGCTTTTGTATTTGCTGAAAATTTATGTTTTCCTTTTTTTTTTATTTTAATGTGTAGGATTGTTAGTTTCCTTTGGGTTACCTTAATATTTACCTGTTTTTCTAAATTTAAACCAATCTTTTATGTCTTTATATCATCTTGACTTTCTCTCCATATGAAAGATCTATGACTACATTATTTAGTCCCTCTTTTTTGTCTTAATGTTGTCATCTTTTATAGATCGATGTCTCTGTTTCTATATTTTCAGTGTGTTAGCTTTCATTTATTTGTGACGTCCCTACGTGGGTTGGTATCTGGTTGTTCTGTCTCGTGTTCTAGCCTTGGGTTGTTACCTGATATTATTGCTTTTCTAACTGGAGAACTCCCTTTATTATTTCTTGTCATATTGGTTAGGTTTTTAAAAATTCCCTAAACTTGCTTATCTGGAAATGTCCTAATTTCACCATCATATTTGAGAGACAGTTTTGCTGGATATATAATTCTTGGCTCGCAATTTTTTTTTTTTTTCTTCAGGGCTTCGTATATGTCCTTCTTGCCTGCATGGTTTCTGCTGAGTAGTCCGAGCTTAGTCTTACTGACCCTTCTTTATAGGTGACTTTTTGTTTATCCCTAGCTACTCTTAAAATTCTCTCTTTATATTTGGTTTTGGCAAGCAAAATTATAATATGTCCTGGTGACTTTATCTTGGCATCTACCTTGCGTGGGGTTCAGTAAGCATCTTGGGTAGATATCTTCTTATCTTTCACAAGATCAGTGAAGTTTTTAGCCAAGAAGTCTTCAACAATTCTCCCTGTGTTTTCTGTTATCCCTCCACCCCCCGCCCTGATTCTGGTGTTCCAATCACTCTTGATAGAGTCCCGCATAATTCTTAGAGTTTCTTCAATTTAAAAAAATTATTTTATCTGATTTTTCCTCAAATGAGTTGGTGTCGAGTACTTTATCTTCAATCTCACTAATTCTGACTTCCAATGCCTCAATTCTGCTCCTCTCATTTTCTATTGAGTTGTCTAATTCTGAAATTTTATTGTTACTCTTTTGGATTTGCTTGCTATCTTTCTATGGATTCTTGCAGCCTGTTACATTTGTCTTTATACTCTTATATAACCTTCTTAAGTTCCTCTTTTGTTTTATCTGTGTGTTCCTTGGCTTGTTCTTCGTTTTGCCTGATCTCCTCCTAGATCTTTTGAAGAGCTCAGTGTATTAATCTTTTAAATTCTACCTCTGGTAATTCCTGGAATTTCTCTTCATTTGGAAGATTTCTTGATTTGTTGTTTTGGGAGCTTCCTGAATCCATCATGGTCTGCCTCTTTATGTTATTTGATATTTACACTTGTCTCTGAGCCATCAATGAGTTATTATATTCATTTATTTTATGCTTGCTTACTGAGTCGGAATCTACTTGACGGCACTGGGTTTTTTTTTTTTTTTTTTTTTTTTTGGTGTACTGTGTCCTAGCGTCTTGTTTTATTTTGATATGCCCAAATAGGCTGCTTGGGTGAGCTAGTTTGATTATTGGCACCTTTGAAGCTCTTCCATCCTGTCACCAGGTGATCAGAGCTGTTACTAGGTATGTGAGCCTAGGAGCCATTTTACTTTTCTTGTATGCATTCAGCTCAGGTGTCCAGGTGGTTGGTCACCAAGTGTGTGGTGTGGGCTCTCACCTACAGTCCTACATAGACAGGGTTGATTGGTGTAGGTACAGGTGTCTGGCTACTGTGGGGGGAATGACTGCCCTTGAGTGTCTGGGAGGAAAGCATGTCCCTGTTCCCTAGAGCACATAGGTGGGTGGGTTTTGCAGCCAGACCATGGGCACCCAATGCTGTTGGTTGTAAGGACTGGGATTCACCACTTATTCCTGGACTCCTGAATTGGGTGGCTAGGTGGCATGGATGGAGCCACCAACCCTCAGGTCACTGATGTGGGTAGGTGAGGACCCTGCTTAATTGGCAGAACATTGTCAAATATCACAAATCTGCCACTCTACTTTATAGCTGATAGAGTTGAAAATAGGCTTCAGGTATATACCCTGTCGTAGTGTGCTAACAAGGGCCTATGCTGTTGAAATGGGCCCACACAGGTCTATGCGAGGGTGAAAGGCATTCAGAGTCCTTGGACCCCTTATGTCTGTGCCTTCCCAGAGTTCCTGGCTTAGGGAAGCTGGCAGATTATTTTTTGTTGTTTGTTCCTGCTCCAGGGCATGTGATAGTTCCTACTTCTGGCCCAGGGGACCCAGAAATAGCTGAAGCTGGTCCAAGACTAAAAACAGAGAGGGAGGAAGCAGGTAAATGGGAGAGATGTTCTTCCCAAAGGGGATGATTTTTGATTTGTGTGGCATTTTAAATGCATGTACTTATCTTTTGCCAACTTAGCACTGCTTTTCACTGCTTATGGAGGCTTGTGTAGACTTTCCACCACTCGGTCTCTTCTGATGTGAAAAACATGTCCTGAGCGTCACTGCTTGCCTCACCGCACGTGCCATCCAATCCGGCCTGCAGGGTACTGGTTTCTGCCGGGTCCGGTCTGTCAACCTCTCACTGCTTCTGAACCATGTCCCCTTCCCCCTGCCACTAAGTCCAATTCTGTAACTTCACCTTTGATGATCAGGGCTCCTAGATTGTCACATATAATCGATTTACTTCTCCGGGTCTTTGTTATAAGAGGGGCTACACAAAGCATCTGACTACTCTGCCATCTTGGCCCCACCTCCTACAAGAGACATTTTTCATCACATTCCTGAATCTGACCCTATCAGAGAAACTTATCTCTGAGAAAATGAAATAGGGATGAGGCAGTAGGCAGAACAAACCCGTTGAGTTGGAGTCGATTCTGATGCATAATGACCCTATAGGTCAGAGTAGAACTGCCTCATAGGGTTTTCAAGGAGCGGCTGTTGCATTTGAACTACTGGGCCAGAGTATATTTGGAGCATTGGTGGTGCAGTGGTTAAGAACTCAGCTGCTAACCAAAAGCTTGGCAGTTCGAATACATTAGCTGCTCCATGGAAACCCTATGGGGGCAATTCTACTCTGTCCTATAGCGTTGCTATGTGTTGAAATCAATTCACCAGTAGTGGGTTTGGTTTTTTGGTTTACACGCCTATATGAGTAAAATTTGTCTTGAATCTCTAAACTTAATTCTAACATAAGAATGAAATTGTAGCACTTCTCCATAAAGGTTTATCTTAAGTCATCAGGATAAAAACCAAACCCACTGCCGTCGAGTCGAATCTGACTCATCCCGCCCCTATAGGACAGAGTAGAACTGCCCGATAGAGTTTCCAAGGAGCGCCTGGTGGATTTGAACTGCCGTCCTCTTGGTTAGCAGTCGTAGCACTTACCCACTGTGCCACCAGGGTTTCCTCATCAGGATAAGCCTGTGCTAATTTATTGGGTACCTTCAGGAATTCTTCATCAGTTATATTCACATTAAGAAGGGAAAAAATATCAGAAAGAACTTCATACATCATCACCCTTCATTTCATGGAAGGTTCAAGTGTGTCAATGATGGTGGTTATGTGAAATTGATCTCTGGCCCTCAGTACTTCTGGAGCATTTCTGTCATTTACTTGTTTCTTTTAATGCTTCTGCAACAATAAACTGCTTGATAATCAGTATTTGGCAGTATTTGTTTTATTGTGTTTTCAAAATATTCTCTTATGTAAATATCTTGTTAATAGCTGGTAGAGATCTATGCATGTCTATAAATTTACTTCTGAATCTTGGAGAATTGACTCGTCAAATGAAAATGATGGAATATATTATTATACATAACAAACATAAATATATGGGCTGTGTTTCCATTTTGTTGGCGACGTTTTAAGCTTCTGTTCTGGTATCTCCTTTTTGTGACTGGTCTTCAGCAATATTCTCTATGGCACCTAGAATCTGAGTGTGTGAGTCCAGGATTGAGCTCGTTGCTCTAGCATGTGCTTCCCAGTGGGTATTAAAAAGACATTTTAATGCTGATCATTGCCTATGAACAGCTCATCGGTGAATAGAGATGGCAAAAAATTTGTAAAATATCTGAATAGAAGAAAAAAATCTTTTTTTTTGACAAAAATCCATTGTGATACATCCTACAAAATTAAGTGAATATGCAGCACCTTGGTATGAAAATGGCATATTCATTACATTCCAGAATTTTCTGTTGCATGCCTTTATAATGCAGTGACATTTCCCAGCATTGTCATAGGATTGGTCTCTGCACTTCGAAAAATCAATTTTGCAAACTTCACCTAATTAGTGAAACACTTGGTTTGCAATGTCTTTGAGGGCTAACGCGATGTGTTCTCCTGACTCGCTTGGTGCATGTTATGCCTTCTTTCCCTCAAGTTTCTTCAGTTTGTAATGGAAATGTCTAGCTTGTGCCTTTTATGCCATTGTACCTTTGGAAGCAGATAACTTGTGTCCTAGATTTCACAGATGAAGAGGGATTTTTGAATTTTGGACTTGGACTTGATTTAAGACTTTTTTCTATGCTATGATGGGATGAGGAAACCCTGGTGGCATAGTGGTTAAGTGCTACGGCTGCTAACCGAAAGGTTGGCAGTTCGAATCTGCCAGGTGCTCCTTGGAAGCTCTATGGGGAAGTTCTACTCAGTCCTATAGGGTCGCTATGAGTCAGAATCGACTGGATGGCAGTGGGTTTGGTTTTGGTTTGTGATGGGACGAATATGTTTTCCATTTGCAAGAATGTGATTTGGGGGGGGCCAAAGGGTAGAATGTCATGGATTGAATTATGTCCCCCCAAAATGTGTGTATCAACTTGGATAGGCCATGTGAGGTTGTCCTCCATTTTGTGATGGTAATTTTATGTTGAGAGGATTAGGGTGGGATTTTAACACCTCCCTGATCCGAGATACAGGGAGTTTCCCTAGGGTGTGGCTTGCACCACCTTTTATCTCTCAGGAGATGAAAGGATAGAGAGTTGGGGACCTCATACTACCAAGAGCAGAACATGTCCTTTGGACCCGGGGTCCCTGCGCCTGAGAAGCTCCTTGACCATGGGAAGATGGAGGACAAGGACCTTCTTCCAGAATCAACAGAAAGAGAAAGCCTTCCCCTGGAGCTGACGTCCTGAATTTGGACTTGTAACCTACTAGACTGTGAGAAAATAAATTTCTCTTTGTTAAAGCCATCCACTTACGGTATCTGTTGTGGCAGCACTAGATGACTAAGGCAGCGATGATTTTAGCTTCTGTTTTGGTGTTTCCTTTCTGTATCTGGTCTTCAGCAATATTCTGTGTGGCACCTAGAATTGTACTTGTTGCTATAGCATGACATTTTAATGTTCAGTCATTGCCTGAATATGTTTTAAGAACAGCTCATCAGTGAGTAGAGGTGGCAAAAAATTTGTAAAGTAACTGAATATTCGAAAAAACATCAATTGGTTTTGGACAAAAAAAATCTATTGTGATACATCCTACAAAATTAAGTGAATGTGCAGCACCTTGGTATGAAAATGGCATATTAATTTCATTCCAGAATTTTCTGTCGCATGCCTTTATAATGCAGTGACGTAATGGCAGCATTGTCATAGGATTGGTCTCTGCACTTAGAAAAATCAATTTTGCAAACTTCACATAATTAGTGAAACACTTGCTTTGCAATGTCTTTACCAGTATGATTTTTTAGATTTTTTAAGCTAGTAAATGTGATAAATCACCACACAGGTTTTCTATCTGTTGGAGATACGGATCTTTAAACAATCCTTAGCTGGCCTGTATGAGAAGGCTCAGAAGTGGAATCCACAGACAAAATGAAATATCGAGCTATACTTATTTCACTGAAAATAGTTGATTGAATTTCATCACTTATCAAAATTATAAATTTTTTACACATTATTTTAGAATTATAGGATGGATTGCCCTTTCCTGTGTTACCGTGTTTTGAGATGTGACTTGCTAAAAATAGATCAAATGAGCAACAAGTTGAAGTCAACTTTAAAATTTTCCATTTCGTGGGGACCCAAAGACTTCATTTCTTTTTCACGAAGATAGTCCCCATTCGGTGATTGTTATGACAACAATGACACATTACAAAATGGCCTTTCAATACTGATGTTTATTAATTTGTGATTCCACTTCATAAATTAAGCCAGAACAGTGTGTTTGGTTTAAATATGATAACATAATCTTTGTGAATTGAACTATTTTCATGTTTACCGATCCTATTCAATTTGCACCAATTGCTAAATTCATCTGTAACAATTCAAGAATTAAATGAGGATGACGGGTTTGTTTGTTTGGTTACTAGGTTTGCAAACAAAACAATACACAGAGCTGACTGATGGAGATTGCAGTAGCCACTCCCTCTTATAATTTTCATCATTAACTTTGCACTCTAGAAGAAATTCTGGCTACAGAACTTTGTTTACCGTCCAGGAATTTTCAACACAAATTTACAAGTGGACAACTGTGATGTTGACAATCACTTGGGCCTCTTTTGATCCAGTAATTTACTTCGTTGGAAGAAAATTATTCCACAAGGCAGGATCTGCATTTTTGTTATTTATGGGGTCTGCAGATGTGACAATTTAATATTCTTAGTTTCACTTTCTAGATCATTACTAATTTTTTTTTTTTTACTACAGCAAGAAATGGATGCAGAATTTGGAACAAATTCTCTTATTTGTATTGCCATCGTTAATTTCAGCACTAGTGGTACTAGTAGGATGATTCCCACCCATTAAGCATGTACCTTTAGTGGAAGAAGTCTGTTCTGATTTATTACATTCTAAAAAGGAATTTTGGAATTGTCTTTAGGGATTCACAAATCATTTTATCTTCTGCAGGCTTCCATTTTTGCACTCCACTTAGTTATTGGCATTTCATTTTGCCTGGATATAAAATTATGTCACTTTTTAAGTTTGATTCTACCATAACAATAAATTTGAATAATAGAAAATAAATTTATAAAACAGGTAGTTTATAAAATAAAATTTACTTTAGAATTTAGACATTAACACAAAAAATTTATATTTGAAAATTAAATAACTCATTGCTGTGGATTAAATTTTAACTAACAGTGACCCTATTGGGCAGAATAGAACTGCACAGCAGGGCTTCTAAGGAGAGGCTGGTTGAAACCTTTTAGTTTCAGCCAAGCTCTTAACCACTGTTCCACCAGGGCTACATTTGAAAATTAGTAAGTAAAAACGTTAATTTGGACCATGAGATTTTGTTCTTCAGGTCTTAGATAGTCCAAAGAAATAGTACATGATATCCTTCTCCATGGACTAATTCCTCCTGAAAACAGGTCCAAAGTATGTAGGATGTAGTCTAGCCATCTTTGCTTCTAGGCTAGGGTACATTCGGGTACATATTTCTTTCAAGATAGATTTTTTTGTGCTTTTGGCAGTTCATGGTATATTCAGAATTCTTCACCAACACGACAATTAAAAGGCATCAATTCTTCTACGGTCTTCCTTATTCATCAGCCAGCTTTCCCACACATACGAGGCCACTGAAAACACTGTGGCTTGGATCAGTTGCATCTTCGTTTTCAAGGTGATGTCTTTGCTTTTCAACACTTTAGAGGTCTTTTGCCGCCGATTTGCCTAATGCAGTGCATCTTTTGATTTCTTAATTGCTGTTTCCATGGGTGTTGATTGTGGATCCAAATAAAATGAAATCCTTGACAACCTCAATCTTTTCTCCATTTATCATGATGTTGCTCATTGGCCCAGTTGTGAGGATTTTTGTTTTCTTCATGTTGAGGTACAATCTATACTGAAGGCCGCGGTCTTTGATCTTCATCAGAAAGTGCTTCAAGCCCTCTTATCTTTTAGCAAGCAGGGTTGTGTCATCTGTAAAATGCGGGTTGTTAATGAGTCTTCCTCCAATCCTGATGTCGTGTTCTTCGTATAGTCTAGCTTCTCAGATTATTTGCAGATTAAATAAGTATCGTGAAAGGATACAACCCTGACACACACCTTTCCTGACTTTAAACCACGCAGTATCACTTTTTTCTGTTTGAACGTCTACCTCTTGATCAGGTTCCTCATCAGCACAATTAAGTGTTCTGGAATTCCCACTCTTCGCGATGTTATCCATAATTTGTTATGACCCAAGCAGTCAAATGCCTTTGCATAGTCAATAAAACACAGGTAAACATCTTTCTGGTATTCTCTGCTTTCAGCCAGAATCGATATGACATCAGCTGTGATATCCCTCGTTCCATGTCCTCTTCTGAATCCTGCTTAAATTTCTGACAGTTCCCTGTCAATGTACTGCTGCAGCTGCTTTTGAATGATTTTTAGCAGAATATTACTTGCATGTGATATTAATGATATTGTTTGATAATTTCCACATTTGGTTGGATCACCTTTCATAGGAATAGGCGTAAATATGGATCCTTGCCAGTTCGTAGGCCAGGTAGCTGTATTCCAAATTTCTTGGGATTAGACAAGTGAGCGATTCCAGTGCTGCATCCATTTGGTGAAACATCTCAGTTGGTATTCCGTCAATTCTCGGAGGCTTTTTTTTCTCACCAATTCCTTCAGTGCAGCATGGACTTCTTCCTTCAGTACCATCGGTTTCTGATCATACGGTACTTCCTGAAATGGTTGAAGGTCGACCAATTCTTTTTGGTATAGTGACTGTGGGTATTACTTTCATCTTCTTTTGATGCTTCCTGCGTCATTTAATATTATACCCGTAGAATCCTTCAGTATTGCAACTCAAGGGTTGAATTTTTTCTTCAGTTCTTTCAGCTTGAGAAATGCTGAGTGTGTTCTTCCGTTTTGGTTATCCATCTCCAGATCTTTACACATGTCGTTATAATACTTTTTCTTCTCAAGCCACCCTTTGAAATCTTCTTCCAGCTCTATTACTTCGTCATTTCTTCCTTTCACTTTAGCTACCCGACATTCAAGAGCAAGGTTCAGAGTCTCTTCTGACATCCGTTTTGGTCTTTTCTTTCTTTCCTGTCTTTTAAAGGACCTCTTGCTTTCTTCATGTGTGATGTCCTTGATGTCATTCCACAACTCACCTGGTCTTCAGTCGTTAGTGTTTAACATGTAAAATGTATTCTTGAGGTGGTCTCTAAATACAGGTGAGATGTACTCAAGGTCGTACTTTGGCCCTTTTTGACTTATTCTACTTTTCTTCAGTTTCAACTTGAACTCCCATATGAGCAATTGACAGTCTGTTTCACAATCGATCCCTGGCCTTGTTCTGACTGATGATATGAGTTTTCCCATCTTCTCTTTCCACAGATGTAGTCAGTTTGATTCCTGTGTATTCCATCTGGTAAAGTCCACGTGTATAGCTGCCGTTTATGTTGGTGAAAAAAAATATTTGCAGTGGATGAGTCACTGGTCTTGCAAACTTCTTTCATGAGATTTCTGGCATCATTTCTATGAGCAATGCTGTGTTTTCCAACTACTTTTCCTCGTTTCCAACTTTAACATTCTAATGACCAGTAATTATCAATGCATCTTGATTGCATGTTTGATCAATCTCAGGCTGCAGAAGTTGTTTAAAATCTTCAATTTCTTTGTCTTTGGCATTAGTGGTTGGTGCATAAATTTGAATAGTCATATAAACTGGTCTTCCTTGTAAGTGTATGGATATTAGCCTATCAGTGACAACATTGTACTTCAGGCTAGATCTTGAAATGTTCTCTTTGATGATTAATGTAACGTCATTCTTTTGACTCTGGTGGAATATCCGTGTTTGTAAGACTGCTCACAGACTGTTTCACCAGGGAGTTTTCTGGTACTGCGATATCTACCACTAATCTCTGTGATTCCTGTGAATGGGCAAAATAAGAATAGTGCTATAGATTTCTTCCAAATACAGAAAACATAATTATGAAAATGTTCTTGGTGTTGATTATGTTCTTTACCAATCTGTTCGTATCGGATTTTTGATACTTCACTTGAAAAATGAGTCCAAGGTACTGTGATGTGATTGTTTACTTTGTGTGGCCTTTCTAGCCATGGTCTTATAACATTCACCCCGGTGCTTGGGCAGGACTGTGTGATAGGATAATTGTGGCTCACCAAGGGGATTGTTTAGTTTTCCCTTCAAAGAGCACCAGTTCCAGAGCAAAGAGGAGGATTCAACTCCCATCAAGGAAGAACAGCCAGGAGCTGAGCATATATTATGGACCTGAGATCCCTGCACTGAGAAGCTCCTAGAAGCAGGAGACTGAGATAGAGAGAGGAAACTGTAACCCTGAAGACGGTAAGATGCCATGGCAGGAGAGACCAAGCAACAGGGACCCGGCTATAGGAGATGATGGCCCATGGAGAAGGAAAGCTGAGTGCCTTTGGAGAGAGGCCCAAGGCCAGGCAGAGGCACGCCTATGAGCACAGGAGGGAAGAGGCTGTCCTGATAGAAGAACTGTATTCTGAGTGTCTTTGAGCCTGAGTTATACTTGTTACTTCCCTAATAAACCCCATAATCATGAATATGGATTATGAGCTCTGTGTGGCCGTTGCAATGAATTACTGAACCCAGCAGAGAAGTAGGGAGTGCTGTGTGAGGGACAGTTGGTGTCAGAGTTAGTGAAGATGGTGGAGAGTGGATAGTTTTTTCACCAATGCCTTCAATGCAGCTTCGATTTCTTCCTTTTATACCATCAGTTCTTGATCTTATGCTACCTCTTGAAATGGTTGAAAATTATCCAGTTCTACTGCAGTAGCTATATTAATATCAGACAAATTATACTTCAGGAAAAGGAGTATAAATTAGGAATAAGTAGGGACATAACATAATAAAGGTTCAATTCTCCAAAAAGATACAACAATCGTAAATGTGTATGTATTTAACACCAGGGCTCCAAAATACAGACATTAATAAATCTGAAAGGGGAAATGGACAAATAAGCATTTGCAATTGATATCAGTACTTTTCTATCAATAATTAATAGAGCCCTACTAGTTGAAGTCCAAAGCATCTGTATGAGCCACTCATGGATGTCTGTGTGTGTGTGTATGTGTGTATGTATAGTATAAAGACAAGTAATACAGAAATAAACATAGATATATGTTGTAGTCCTTGGGAGGTGCAAACGGTTAATGCATTCAGCTGCTAACCAAAATGCTGGAGGTTTGAGTCCACCCAGAGTCACTTCGGAAGAAAGGCTTGGCGGTCTACTTTTGAAAAATTAGCCATTGAACTGACACACTTGTGTGTCAGTACTACTCTGACACATATGGGGGGAGGGGTCACCATGAGTCAGATCAGCTTGATAGCAATTGAATGATTTTTTTATTCATTCTGCCAATGTTTGTCTTTTAATTGGTATCTTAGGCTGGGTTCTCTAGAGAAGCAAAACCAGTGAGGTGTATAGATAGATAGATAGATAGATGGATGGATGGATGGATGGATGGATGGATGGATGGATGGATGGATGGATAGATAGGGAGAGGGAGAGAGAGATAGATTTATATCAAGGAAATGGCTCACGAGGCTGTAGAGCCTGGTAAGTCTCAAGTCCATGGATCAGGCTTGTGGCTTCTCCTGACTCACATAGATGCAGGGACTGCAGAACTCAAGATCTGCAGGTCATACAACAGGTCTGTGCCTCACAGGCTGCAAAGGGTGACAAATCTCAACATCGGCAGGTAAGCTGGCAGGCCGTGGCTCACAGACTGCAGAGGCTGGTGAATCCCAAAGTTGGAAGGTAAGCTGAAGGTTCAAGTCCCAAAAACTTGAGGTCAGATGAAGAGGAGCCAGCTGCAGGATTCAGAGTGAACAAAAGCTCAAGAGCCTTGCCAGAAAGGCCACTTATATTGGATGCAGTCCACACCCCCGAGGAAACTCCCTTACATCTGATTGGCTACTCACAGCAGATCCCATCATGGAGGTACGGAAATGATTGCATCATTATACGACTGCTAAACTGCATCATAACTGCCAAAGCACTGAGAATCATGGTCCAACAAAGTTGACACACAACTTTAATGATCCCAATTGTGAATTTAATCTATTTATATTTAAAGCGATTAATGATAAGGAAGGACTTATATCTTCTACTTTGTAGTAGGTCATATATGTATTTTGTTGCTCATTTTCTTCACTACTGTCCACGTTTGTGTTTGACTGATTTTTTTCACGTGTACAATTTTGATCCTCTCCTTATTTCCTTTCCTTATATTTTTTAACTTCTTAGTGGTGACCATGAGGATTACAATTGATATCTTATATTTATAACAATCTTCTTTTAATTAATACAAATTTAGCTTCAACAGTATACAAAATTCTGCTTTTATTCAGCTCAGTTACCTCCCCTACTTACGTTGCTGGTACAAAAATTGCATCTTTATACATTGTGTGTCCATTAAGAGAGATGTGTAAGTATTTTTATGCATTCGTGCTTTAAATCATATATGAAAAAAAAGAGGCGTGATATAAAAATATTACTGACTTTGTTTTATCTAAGCAGTTACCTTTACGGAGTCTTTGTTTCTTTTTATGGCTTCAAGTTACTGTCTAGTGTCCTTCCGTGCCAGCCAGAATGATTCCCTGTAGCATTTCTCATAAGGCAGTTCTGCTACTAACACACTCCCTCAGGTTTTGTGTATCTGGGCATGTCTTAATTTCGCCTTCATTTTTGAAAGATAGTTTTGCTAGATATTGACATCTTGGTTCATACTTTTGTTTCTGTATTTTTTTTCCAGTATCTTAAATACATCATCCCACTATTTTCTCATCTCAATGGTTTCTGATGAAAAATCACCAGTTAAACTTGTTGAGACTCTCTTGTTTGTACATTAGGAGTCACTTATCTCTTGCCACTTTCAAGTTTCTGTGTTCGTCTTTTGACATTTTGATTATATCTCTCTGTGGATATCTATGTATTTATTGTCCATTGAGTTTATTGAGCTTCTTGGATATCTAGATGACATTTGGGAAACTTCCAGTCATTACATTTTCAAATATTCTTTCTGTCCTTTCATCTTTCTTTCCTTTCTGGAACTCCCTTGATGAGTATATTGGTATGCTTGATGTTGTCCCGCAGGTCCCTTAGGCTCTGTTCATTTTCTTCATTCTTTTTCCTTTATGCTCCTCAGTTAGAACAATTTCAGTTGTGCTTTTTCAAGTTTACATTTTCCTGCTTTCTTGCTCAAATCTGCTGTTGAGCTCCTCTAATGAAATTTTTATTTCAGCTATTCTACTTTTCAGCTCTATAATTTCTATTTGGTTCTTTTGATAATATTTCTTTATTAATATTTTCTACTTGTTCATACATTCTTTTCTTGGTTTCCTTTTTTTTTTTGTCTGTGGTTTCTTTAGCTCTTTCAGGAAACTTAAGACAATTGTTTTAAAATCTTTGTCTAGTAATCCCAATATCTGTGTTTCCTTAGGGATGCTTTCTGTTCATTTCTCTTCTTTCTTTCTTCTTAACAAATGAACCATCCTTTTCTTTTTCTTTTTATGACTTAAAATAGTGTGTTGAAAACTGGATATCTTAAATATTATAATGTAAAACTCTGGAAATCAGATTCCCTCCAGGCGTTAGGGTTTGCTTTTTTTTTTTTTTAATTGTTGAGGGCCAGTCATCCATTTGCTTAGTGATGTTTCCAAACTATTTCTGCAAAGATTGTATGTCTTCTCATGTGTGGACACTGAAGTTCTGTTCTGTTATCTCAGCAGTCAGTTCTTGACCTGACAGTGCTTTCTTTAAATGCTTGTAGCCAAAAAGGAAAAGGAACATTATCCCAGTCTTTGCAGATTGGCTCTGAACTGGGGCGTTCTTTCAATGCTAAGCAAGAGTGCCTAAAACTCTGCCTTAGCCTTCACTTCCTGCCCCCATGGAGCCCAAAGATCAACCAGAGGTGCAAGCCTAAAGCTTTGTCAGGATCTTTATGAGCATGTCTTCATCCTTAGGCAAGAACATTGCACTCCAGATTCCTCAGTATATGTGGTAGCCCTTCAAAGCCCTTAAACCACCAACCATTGTCCTCTCAGCCTCCTTTTTTCCAAGCTTTTGGACGTCTCTGCTGTTTTCTCTGTCCTTCATCCTTTGACCCTGGAGTTAGGACCAATTCTTTGAGCTTCGTACTCCTCAGTTTCCATCACATCATACATTTTCTCTTGTGTGCTGTTGAGTCAATTCTGACTCATAGTGACTATAAGATGGAGTAGAACTTCTCCAAAGGGTTTCTAAGGCTGTAATCTTTATGACAGGAAACGGTCATATCTTTCTCCTATGGAGTAGTTGGTGGATCAAATCAAAAGGTTTAACAGCTGAGTGCTTAACCACTGCACTACTGGGGCTCCTTTTGACATCATGCTTCGTAATAGATTTTTAACACACCCCTCAGAAACATAGAAGTCCATAAATTATCAACGATACAGAAGATTTAACATGTATAAAAATACCAAATTGATATATGTGTATGTGTGTGCATTATCTAACCACTAAAGAATATACATTCATCTCATGCACAAAATACATAGTGTTTATAAAAACGGACTATATACTGTGTTATAAAGCAAGTCTCAACAAATTTCAAGAGTCTGCAATAATATAGAGGATACTATGTAAGTACACCATAATTAAAATAAAAACCATCTTAGAAAGAGAAAATACAAAATCTCCATGTCCTTGGATATTTTAAAATAGTATGAATCAAGAAGACATCATGATGAAAATTAGAATACCTTTTGAAGTGAACAATTATGAACATAGTGCACGTAAAAATTTGTGCAGTACAGACAATATAATACAGGAAACTTATAGCCTTAAAAATATAATTGGAAAGAACAAATCTTGAAAAATAAGTGAGTTAAACATCCATTCAAAATGTTGGGTAAAAACCAGAAACAAACATAGGAATTTTTGTTTCTATTAATGATTGAATACATGCAACGGACGATCAACAAAGACTAAAGTTGATTCTTAGAAAATGCTAGTAAAATTGACAAACTTTAGGCAAGACTGATGAAGTGAAAAAGAATGAAGGTATAAACAACGAATATCAGGAATTAGAAAGAAAATGACTACAGATCTTGCAGAACATAAAGATAATGTGAGAATGTTATGAACCATATTAGCCAATAAATTTGCAAATTTAGGTAAAGTAGGCAAACGTATCCTACCATGTAAGTTAATAACAATGATTCAGGAAGAAACAGGAAGCAAAAGTAATTCCACAACTGTTAATAGAATTGAATTAGAGCTCAAACTATTCTCAAAAAGGAAACTTCATGTCAGATGGCTTTTCCTGCAAATTCTGCCAAATATTCAAGAAATATTTCACAAATTCTTCAATATAAAAGGAAATATATACCCAAACTCATTTTATAAAGCTTGTAGAATGAATATTGATACCAAAACCTGACAAGAGCAGCACAAGATGGGAAAATTACAGGCCAATGTCACTGATGAACATAGATGTAAAATATGAAAATAAATAGGCAAAACAAATCCAGCAATACTGTAAAGAAGATTATATTATGACCAAGTTGGGTCTATCCCAAGAATTCAAGGTTAGTTTAACATTCAAAAATGAATCAGTACAATTTGCCATAGGTACAGGAAAAATAAATGTGATTATATTAATAGGTGTAATAAAATAAGTATTTGATAACCTTCAGCATCCACTCATGTTTTTTAAAAGAACATCTAGCATGCCACGAGACCAGAAGAACCAGAAGGTTCCCGGCTCCTGTCGCTGAACATTTTGATCAAAGAGTCCATAGCAAAGCCCTGATCAAAAGGGGGAAAATGCAGAATAGAATTTCAAATTCTCATGAACCCTAGACTTTTTGGAGCCATTGAGGGTGAATGAACTCCTGAAACTATTGCCGTGAGATAATCTTTAAACGTTACACCAAAAGCATTCCCTTGAATTATCTTAAAACCGAAGTATAAAAAAGAAAAAACCCAACTGTTGCTGTTGAGTTGATTCTGACTCAGAGACCCTGTAGGACAGAATAGCACTGCCGCATAGGGTTTCCAAGGTGCAGGTGGTGGATTCAAACTGCTCTTCTTTTGCTTGGCTACCGTATCACTTAACCGCTGTGCCACGAGGGCTCCAGAACATTAGCTTACTTAACTAATAAAAGTGGTCTACCTTGAGCATATGCTCTTTTAAGAACTGTCTACATGGCATCAGATTGACAACAGCTACTGAAAAGATTAGATAGGAACCTTAAGGAGCAGTGGGTTTATGTTAATGATGGAGGAACAACTGAGAAAAGGAGGACAAGAATGGTTGCACAACTTGAATGTAACCGATGTCATTAAATTGTACAGGTAGAAACTGTTGAGTTGGTGTATGTTTTGCTGCATACATTCTCCACCAGAAAAAATAAATTTACAGGTAATAATTAACAAAAAATGTCAAGGAGAGCTAAATATTTTGAAAATAAGACAGAGTTGCATGTGAGGGAATGAGTAGGGTGAGCTGTTTTAGATTAATAGTCAGTAAAGGCTTATGGGAGCAGGATATTTGAGAAGATAACTGACCTATATCCAAGGAGAGAATAGCTGTATGAAGTTCTGGAGGGAGGATATTGCCAATAAAGGAAAGAGTTGTTTCTGAGGCCCTTAAATAACCAAGTGTTTTGGCATGTTTGAGGAAGCTCAGGAAATAAGTCATGGCGAGTGTGGAGTGAACCGAGGGAGGACTGTTAGTATGGTGGGCAAGCCCCGCATCATGAAAGACCATGGGAAGCATTTGGGAATTTTTCCTAATCGCCATGAGAAGCCGCTGAAATGATGCTGTTATGTAGACTGTAAGAGGGAAGATCAGTGGCATGGAGTCCAGTTTTAACCAAGAGATGATGGTGGCTGTAAGGTGGAGGTAGTGAGAAGTGGATAGAGTCAGGATTTATTTTAAGGTAGAGCCAAGAGTCCAGAATATGTGTCAATGGATTGGATGCAAGATTTGAATAAAGGAGAGAAATCAAGGATGATTCCTAGGTTTTTGTCCTGAACAACCCAGAGGATAGTGAGAACATTTGCTTAGATAAGGAAGACTGGGAGGTAAATAAGACACTTGGAGCAAGAATTTTATTTGAACCACATTAAGTCTGAGATGCCTAGTAGACATTCAAGGGGAGATGTGAGGTCAGCCATTGGTGAAGGAACAACAGGGCAGAGTATGTAAATGAGGGTATCCTAGGGCTCAGGTGGAATTGACTGCCCTGAATTAGCTCAAATAACCTAGACAGTGAGAAGTGATGAGTGATGTTACTTAAACAGGGCATGGAAATCAATGAAAAAGGTGTGGGAGTGGCAGGGAGGCTAAGGTAGAGAAGTTTCTCTCTCCCTAAACCTGATTGGCTGGATTTGAAGACATCATAAGTTCCTGTATGAGAAATATCCAGCAAATTACCCGTTGATTTAATAAATTGATAACAAAGTCCACCTTTCAGCCAAAGATTGAAAAACAAACAAACCAATTGCCATCCAGTGGATTCTGACTCTTAGCAACCCTATAGGATGGAGTAGAACTACCCCACAGGGTTTCTAAGGAGCGGCTGGTGGATTCAAACAGCAGACCTTTTGGTTAGTAGCTGAGCTCTTAACCACTGCACCACCAGGGCTCAGACCAAGAATAACACACGTGAGGAACTTACTCCTTAGTTCAATCAAATATGTAGAAATTCAAATTTGTAATTTTGGAGATTTCTCCTATTTTTTTTCAAAATGGGGGGCATTGAGATGGAGGATTTTCCCATGCCCACCATCCTAAGGGATTTAATTAACCCATAGTTGAGACATTGTAAACATCTCAAGAAATTATTACCTTTGAGAAACTTGAGGGTGAGTAGGCATATCACCTGATTCCTCTTAAATTCCTTTTAAAAACCTGACTTGAAGACTCACCTGCCTTTTTGAATAAGTGCCAGCTTGAATAGGCAGGGTTCAGGGAATTGCCAACCAAAAGTATGGTTTCTCCAGAGGCCTCCAAGGGCTGTAAAAGAAAAGCGGAGCCAGACCCCGTGCTTGGGACATACCCTTGGTATGAAATATTTGAGTGTGTGTGTGGTGGGGGAGCACTGGGTGTGGGAGAGTGCGTGGGTGGGTAATAGGGAAATGCCTGTTTTGTTTTGTTTGAAGAAACAGGTTTTTACATTTTTTTTTTTTATTATTATTACGATGAACAGTTAAGTGGAGACATGTTCCTTATCTGCAGGGGCTAGTGGAAGTGCTGATAGCTGAGAATGTAGCCTGCTCCCCAAGTGCGAGTTGGCATTTTGGAGAGAAAACTTGATGTTTGGAACACTGACTGGCCCTGCCTTTTCTAAATAATTAAGGGTGGTGGGGTGGTGGTAATAGAAAGAGGATGGTCTATGAATGCTGACCCTGGAAAATTAACTCCCGAGTGTGTGGGTTGTGGATAGCAGGAAAAGAACATCACCCGCAAATGACAGCAGTGCCTTTATTTATTTATTTATGCTTCTTTTTAGTTCTGAGTTGTTTTTAAGCCACAAATTAATGGGGCCACCATGAGTTTTCAGAGAATGAGTTTTACAAAAATCTAAGTGTTTTAAATATTGCAAGGATTTACTTATATATGCTGTATATGAGAAAAGTCCTTACAGTTATAGGGAGGAGAAAGAAAGTATATTCAGGAATTAAATTTTCACAGTTCTCTGAATTCTTATATTTCTCTTGTTGTCCGTTTTTCTTTTTTTGTCCTTCATCCACTCCTTCCACCTTGACCCACTGTCTTCATCATCTAATGCTGCCATAACAGAAATACCATGAGTGGATGGCTTTAACTGAGAGAAATTTAATACCTCACATTAAAGTAGGCTAATAGTCCAAATTCAAGGCATCAGCTCTAAAGGAAAGCTTTCTCTCTCTTTCGGCTCTGGAAGAAGGTCCTTGTCCTTAGCCTTCCCATGGTCAAGGAGCTTCTCAGGTGCAGGGACCCTGGGTCCAGAGGGCATGCTGTGCTCCTGGTGCTGCTTTCTTGATAGTATGAGGCCCCCAACTCTCCGCTTGCTTCCCTTTCCTTTTATGTCTGGAGAGATAAAAGGTGGTGCAGGTCACACCACAGGGAAACGTGCCTGAGTGAGGGTGGTGTTACAATCCCACCCTAATCCTCTTAAAGTAAAATTACAATCACAGAATGGACGTCAACTACACAATAGTGGGAATCATGGCCTAACCAAGTTGAGACACACGTTTTTTAGGGTCATAATTCAATCCATGACACCCACCAAACCAAACTTGTCACCATCAAGTTGATTCCAACCCGTAGAGACCCTAGTTGATTTGAACTCACAGAGACCCTATAGCATAGAGTAGAACTACCCCATAGAGTTTCCAAGGACTAGTTGGTGGATTCGAACTGCTGACCTTTTGATTAGCAGCTGAGCTCTTAACCACTATGCCACCAGGGCTCCTCTTGATCCACAGCCCACCCTAATTCACCACTGTGTTAGAAAAAGGTTTTGCTATTCTAAAATAAGAACTTTTACTATACTTTTGTGTTAGTGGTTGCTTTTGGTACGTCTTTAAGCACTGAACAGTTAACTCATACCCATTAAAAACCCATTGCCACTGAGTCTATTCCAACTCGTAGCGGCCCAATAGGGCAGAGCAGAACTGTGCCATAGACTTTCCAAGGGGCGCCTGGTGGATTTGAACTGATGACCTTTTGGTTAGCAGCCATAGCTCTTAAACAGTACACCACCAGCATGGGAGGGGTTTAATTGATAACATGATGTCTGGGCTCCAAGGGAGATGGAATGGATGTGCAGGAGAAGGGCATGCAGAGTCTTCCTGTATAGTCCCCAGAACTCTGTTCAAGATCATAACATACCTCAGTAATCACTTGAATCTAAACATACAACTTTAACAGTTGATGTAAATGACTTTACACATGAATTTTGGAACTCAACTCTTTCTCAATGGAAGTTCCTTCAACCTAGCCGTTTGTTTGTGTTCCCTTAATAATTATGAAAACTAACATTTATTGTGTTCATTCTGTGTGTAAGGCCTTTTTCTAAGTGCCTTGTGTGTTTTATTTAACCTGCGTAACAACCTTTTGCATAAGATCCATTTTAGAAATGGGAAACTGAGGCAGTGAGAGGTAAAGTAACATGCCCAGATCACCCAGCTGATAAACTGAGTTAGGATTTAAACCCAGGCAGTTTGTTTCAGAATTTGCTTATGTAATCACAGTACATGACAGCAGTGAGCCCTAGTGGCTCTGTGGTTAAAGAACTTGGCTGTTAACTGAAAGGTCAGTGGTTCAAACCCACCAGCCTCTCTGTAGGAGACAGATGTGGCAGTCTGCTTCAGTGAAGACTTAGAGCCTTGGAAACCCTATGTGGCAGTTTTACTCTGTCCTTTGGGGTCAGTATGAGTTAGAATCGACTTGATGACAGTGGGTTTTGGCACATGATACTAAATGTACAGTGTATTCTATATGCCGTGTATATGTTCAGAAACTAATTTTCCCAACATTTATGCCATATATAGATTACCAGTCCAGTTGCCATTGTGTAGATTTTCACTCATGACGACCCCGTGAGTTTTCAGAGTAGGACTGCCCTCCATACGGTCTTCAATAGCTGTGACCATTTGGAGCTGGATTGCCAGGCCTTTCTTCCAAGGCAACTCTGAGTGTATTTAAACTGCCAACCTTTCAGTTAGTAGCTGAGCACTTAACTCTTTGTGCCACCTAATACATATATATACTAGGAGGTTTTCCTCCTTATTTGTACTTTAATGTTTTGTAGACTCTTATGAATACTTGTTCCTGGCAGTGAACTAGATGCTAAAGAACAGAATAGGCACATGTAACCCTCTCTCACCTTCTCCCTCCCCTCTTTCACAGAGATGAAATGAAAAGGAATTAATGAGGACAGATTATTGGATTAGGGCCCATACTCAGGGCTCTAACAGCATGAGGAGTTTCTCCTGTCACTTCAGTTCTTGTTCAGGAATTGGTACCTGCTTTTTGTGAATCACAAAGACCAGTGCTTTATATCAAGCCATTTAGATTTGGGGTATGGAGCAGTGACTTAAAAAAATTAAATTTTATGTTCAGAGATTTTTTCTAATAATTATTTACATTTATTTTAATTGTATATTCTAAAACCGCTACAAAAAGGCATGAAATAATTGTTTAAATTTTAATTCGTATGGGTCAAATTGTATGTTAAACTACCTATTGTCACCTTCACAGTCGTTGTTATGTTTGAGCCAATTGTTGTGGCCACTTGTTACCAAGTATGACCTGCTTCTCCAGGGACTGATCTCTCCTGACAACATGTCCAAAATATGTGAGATGAAGCCTTGCCATTCTTGCTTCTCAGGAATATTCTGGCTGTACTTCTTTCATGACAGATTTGTTCATTCTTTTGGCAGTCTGTGGTATATTCAATATTCTTTGCCAACCCCTTAATTCAATGCCTTCAGTTTTTCTTTAGTCTTCCTTATTCATTGCCCACCTTTCATGTGCGTATGAGGCGACTGAAAACACCATGGCTTGAGTCAGGCGCACATTACTTTTCAAGGTGACATCTGTGCTTTTGAACACTTTAAAGAGGTCTCTTGCAGCAGATTTGTCCAATGCAGTGTGTCGTTTGATTTCTTGACTGCTGCTTCCGTGGGTGTTTATTGCGGATCAAAGTAAAATGAGGCCCTTAATGACGTCGACATTTTCTCTGTTTATCATGATGTTGCTTATTGGTCCAGTTGTTAGGCTGTTATTCTGTAGTCTTTGATCTTCATCAGTAAATGCTTTAAGGCCTCTTCACTTTCAGCAAGGGAGATTGTATCATCTGCATATCTGAGGTTATTAATGAGTCTTCCTCCAATCCTGATGCCTTATTCTTCTCATACAGTCCAGCTTCTCGGATTATTTGCTCAGCATACAGATTGAATACATATGGTGAAAGGATACAACGCTGATGTACACCTTTCTTGACTTTAAACCATGCTATATTCCTTGCTCCGTTTAGATGACTGCCTCTTGTTCTATGTATAGGTTTCTCATGAGAACAGTTAAGTGTCCTGGAATTCTCATTCTTCCCCATGTTATGCATAATTTGTTATGAGCTAGAGTAGGTCTCAGAAATAATGTGCCATTTCTTCCAGTTGGTCGTGCACAGCTGGTCGTGCACCCTAGGTGGTAGCAGCTAAGGCCTGTCTCAGAAACACTCCCCTCCTCACTTAGCATGAGTCTTCACACTGCTCCATCTTCTTTCCCATGTGTGTCTCCTGCCCTCCTCAGTAAAAAAATCAGTGGCCGGGGAAAATGATAGTAGTCCACTGATGAGATTTATTCTTTTATTATACTTTATTTTATCATTTGTTTTTATAACATAGTTCTGTTAAAATCGAGGGTAATAAAAATGTTTGTATGATGGAAGTGGATAATCCCACCCATTGTGTCCATCTAAAGTTTCATGAGAAAACTGTGCCCACAACAGAGGGCTCCCACTCCTCTGGCTCACTGTATTTTCTCCTTGTTTATTTGCTCTTCCCTCTTTCCTGATGCATGCATGGGACCACTGAGCTTCAGGACTCCACAATTCTCCTTTTCATACCAGTGTTACTATAATCTTGGGTTCATGGGCTGCCTCGCCACAGATTTACTCATTCTGTTTCTATTAATTATTTCATTACTTAAAAATTTCTCATGAATTTTTCCAGAAGTACATTCTATTCCTCAAAAACTTGGAAGCAATGGGAAAGTACGCAATAAATAACAAGAAAACATACGTAATGCATAGAATAAATTATTAACGTTCCGATATGTCTGTTATCTTACTTATATTGGCATGTATGTGTGTTAGAGTCTCTGGTTGATGCAAATGGTTAATATCTTGAGCTGCTGACAGAAAGTTGGAGTTCAGGTCCACCCAGAATTGCTGTGAAAGAGAGGTCTGGCAGCCTACTTCCGAAAACCCAGCCACTGAAACCCCTATGGAGTACAGTTCTACTCTGGCACACTGGTGTCATCATGAATCAGAACTGACTCAGTGGCAACTGGTTTTATGTGTGTATTAGCACACACATTTATGTATATTAACACGGATATTATATCCTGATATTTTCATTCAGCATTAGTCTTTGCTCATAAATTTTTTTTTTAATGAGGGCATTAAATTCGTAATATTCTGTGTGCATGTAGTATATGTTTTTTTAACGATTTGACTATAGTTGCAATAATAAATGTGCATGTTTCTAGTAACTTCAACCTATACTTAAACATCTTTTTAACATACATCTCTGCCATTAAATCTCTTTGTTTAATTATTGTTTAACACTCTTTACGCCTAAGAGATGGTCTCAGAAGCAACCCTGATCAGTTTTTCTCCCTCTTACTCATTAAGCCCCTTAATGTATTCCAAGGTATCAACTACGAAGGATTTTACGTCCTTATTGTTTGTTTATTTTTCATTCAGTCAGTATATTCCATGGGCCAGAAATAGTCTATGTTATGCAGATACAGTGGTGAAAGGTACACACTGTCCCTGTCCTCATGAAGGGGACAACCCAGTGCAGGTGGGAGGAGCACTGGGGAAATGCAGCTGAGAGCAAGGACAGACAACCCTCCAGGAACCACACTGGACTTCAGAGAGGCTTATTGGCTGCTGTTCACCTGGCAGGCTTCTAGATACCCGAGTACCCTTGGGCTTGGTGCCTGCTCCTCTCTCTACTGACACCGTCCCTCTAGGATGCCTCAGTGAGTTCACTGCTCTCTATTTGTAGCTAAGGACCTGAGGTTTATACCTCCATCCATTCAAACTCCTCCTGGGTCCAGACTCATATATTCAAATGTCAGCCTAACTCTCTGTATTGACCTCTTTATGCATTATAATGATACATTCCTCATATGGCCATCATGAAAGCAAACATGAAAGAAAAAGCGCGGGAGTCCCTGGCACCAGTGTAGGTACTCAATGAACATTAGCCTTTGGTATTATTCTTGACATCCCCATGTGGGGTGAAGTTTTATTACCTGACATTTCCATGTGGATATCTAACAGCTACACCATGTTATCTAGGCTATGAAACAATTCTTGGTTCCAACCACCATTCTGTTCTTATCGATGAATTCCTCAAGGCTTCAGTGATGGGAGTGTGTGTTTTTCCACACAATGAACGTGATTAGGAATGGTTGTCTAGGTCCTACACAATAAATTGCTCCAGCATTCCTATGGGTGACCATTGAGACAAGTTTCAGCCAACGAATGTAGCAAAGAATTAGAACCACTCTCAGCTGTTCATGCGAGTACTCTCAATCCAGAATATCTGGTAAGTCGACTGTTAGGGATTGAATTGTGTCCCTCCAAAATGTATGTGGAAATCCTAACCCCTGTACCTGTAAATCTGACCTTGTTTGGAAATAGGGGGCCTGCTTTTATTATGTGAATGAGGTCATACCAATGTAGGGTGGGTCCTAAGCCTAACTCTTCTTAGTTATAAAAGGAGCAGAATACACACAGGCACAAACAGGGGAAGAGGAAGACAGACAAAGAAGACAGATGCATCCAGAAGGCCAGGAACACAAATGATTGCTGGCGTCTACTAGAAGCTGCGGTAGACAAGGAAGGACCTCCCACTACAGACATGCCCTGAATTCGAACTACTGCCTGCTAAACTGTGAGAAAATAAATTTCTGTTCTTTAAAGCCATCCAGTTGTGTTATTTTTTGTTATGGAGGGACTAGGTAACTAACACATACCTGTGCTTATAAGTTCAGCCCAGTGCAGAATAATTTTCTTCCCTCCTTGGTCTAGCCGACCTGAACCTGCTCTTTCCCTATCAGTGTCCTTTGCTTTCACCTAAGAGTTATGACAGAGTCAGCTTGATGCTGATGCATTGAAATTTCAATTTATTTTTTATTTATGATTACTATTAATTCCAATATTTTCTACAGTTTTCAATGGAGACAGTCCTATAATCTGTGAATAGCAGTTATACTTTTTCTCTTTTTGTACTAGCTTACACTTCCAGTGTGAAATGTTTAATAAAAATGATAGAAGGATCCTTATTTTATTGTTTATTAATCTTAAAGAGAATGTCCCACCCGTCACCATGAACTATCATGCTAGTTGTAGTTTTCCACGTTCGGGAACTCCTTTTCTGTTCCATGTTTACTCCTAGTCCTTATCTCTCCGTGTGATTGGATTTTATCAACCTGCTTTGCCCCCATCTCTTGAGGTGAGGATATGTCTTCTCTTCTTTCACCTATGCATATGGTGAATGAAATTACTAAATCTTTAATGTTCACTCAAATTTGTATGCCTACAATAAACCGCCTTGATCATGGCATGTTATGTGGTTTATACTTTGCTGGATTTCCTTTGCTGGCATCTTACGTAGGGTTTTGCATCTCAGTTACTGAGTGTGCTTGTCCTCTAACTCTTCTTCTACCTTCCTTCTCTAATTTGTTATCATTTTTAAACTAGCCTTAAGGATCAAGTTAGGGGAGTATCTCATGGCTTTCTAATCTCTGTTGACTATGTACAAGATTAAAATGACTGTTTCTTGCATGTTTGCTGGAACCTGACTGGAAACAATCTAGGTCTGCCGTTTTCTTTGTAGGGAGATCTTGAACTACTGACCCATTTTATTTAGTGGTTAAAGGCATCTTCTAGTGCTAATTTACTTAGAAAAAATTCTGATGCATGTTCTAGGTTGCTCAAATCTCATCTTTAAATATTGATTATCAGGGCTTGTAGCCTCATGCAGGCCAATTCATCAATTCCAGATTTCCCGAAATTCAGGCTCTGCAACTATTCCTGGTACCAATTCCCTCATCTAAGACTTATTTGCAAAGAAAGATACAACAGTATGCTCTCTAAACAGTTGTGTATCCGCAGCCTTCTTGAGTCCAAAATGTGAGGATACAGTCTTCCAATACTTTTTTTGTAATTGTTCTTTTCTTAAATTTTTTTCCTTTTTTCACTGCCAACCCCCCCACCCCCCAATCTAGTAGTTTTAAAGTTGTGCGTTTCAGGTTCAAGTCTGTAATCCAGCTGGGATTCTGTGTGTGCTGCATCTGTGCATCAGAAGAACAGGCTTCTAGAAGCAGAAAGCAGGCAGTGTGACTGTTGGGTGGTTGGCGGGGTGGGGGGGAGGGGAGCTGCTGCTCAGAGAGGCGCCCGAGGGAGGCAGGAGATGCCGGGCTGCCCGCTGCAAGCCCGCGGGCTCCAAGGAGGGGGAACCCGCCTGCGCCATGAGCCTTCTGAGACAGGCCCAAGCCCGCCCAGCCGGGTGCTAACCTCGCACCTGCCAGGCTTGCGGGTTCCCCCAGGACTAGGGGAAGCCTAAGGCCATGGATGGTAAAGCCTAGGGTCTGGACCTGGGAAATGGTTCTGCCACGCGTGATCGCAGCGCTTATGCTGGAAAGGAGGGCAGGAAGCGTATCGCAATGTGCGTCCGGATGATGACCCAGAAGGGCGGGAGTTGTGGTCACCCATGGACTCTGGGTCCGCATATGGAGGCCCCCAGGGTGCAATTCCAGGAGCACAAGGCAAAGCCACAGAGGCCACAGTGCACCTCGCCGATGCTCCCCAGGGGCACTGCCCCAAATTTGGGGAGCAGTCCTTCCTCTGGGCTAGGGACTTTGTTTCCTCCATTGTCATCACTGACTGTGAGCAGACTCTAGTCTGTGCAGACTAATGAGGAGTCATCAAAATGAGCTCCACACTCCAGATTTGTTTAGGATCATAAATTAACACAAAGAAATACGACTTTAGCAATAAGAGCCTGGTTCAAGCCCAAGTTGCCTGAAAGCAAGGAATTTCAGTCTTTCAGCTCCTCTGCTAATCTAGTGACTAGGAACAGGATCTCACTGGAACTCAAAGGTGTGGCGCACTGGAAATATTTCTGGGTCTGTCTGCTCAGGGCTGATTGCCTGGTTCCCAGTTTTATTATACAGCTTAAATACAGACCAGAAGAGGAGTTTGGGGCTTGAGACCTATTTCTTGAGGAAGGAAGAGGTAAAATAATTCAACGTTTACTGTGTCCTTCTCCATCCCCGGAAATCCTCATGACGACCCTCTCAGGTAAGGACTGACAGGGAGTGGATTGGTTTACTGTTCGACTTTGTCCTTGAGTCACTTTGTTTATGTCCTGCATGTAAACTATTGTGCACTGATGGAAGCATTCTAATTCTTATGCAGAATGACTAGACCTCCTGCAGAATGACTATATTGTGCCTCCCTTGGGCACCCCTGTCTGCACAGCACCCCACGCCCCCAGCTGCCCAACCGCCTCTCTCCTGGCATTCTGCTTCTAGAAGCATGTTCTTTTGATGCAGAGATGCAGCACACACAGAATCCCAGCTGGATTACAGACTTGAACCTGAAGACCTTATGCAGAATGACTATTTATGAACCACTAAGCTTTTTTTTAAGCTTAGTACTAAATCAGGTACTTCCCCCTCAGAGAAGGCCCTGGAGGAGGTTGATACATGCATTCCCCTGTGCTCCTGCTTCTCTAGACATGCCTGAAATGCCTCTCTGCAGACGGCCTTTGGAGCAGGCTCATGGCCCACATAGGAATTCAGGCCTATTTTTTTTGTTGTTAGAACACCTCATTTAGCTTTGAAAACATTACTATCCAGTTTATTCACCATATTGAGTACAGACATCTCAGGTATTTTCAAAATTAACCCCATTCTCTAATACTAATTTGCCACCAAGAGTGTATTCCAAAGTGTTCCGAACAGGCTAGAAAATCTTTCCAAAGAGGAGACTCCTGCGCCGTGTTGTGCAGTGATAGCAGGGATGGCATAATGTGTTTACCCAGATACCTACCCCCTTTTTTTGTTGTTGTGCTTTACTTGAAACTTTACAGAGCAAGTTAGTTTCTTGTTCAACCATTTATACACAATTGTTTTGTGACATTGGTTGCAATCCTCATGATGTGTCAACACTCTCCTATGCTCCAGTTCCCCATTTCCATCTGCCATGATTCCTGTTCCATCCTGCCCTCTTTTCTGTGCTTTTGGGCAGGTTTTGCACTTTTGGTCTCATACACATGATTGAACTAAGAAACACTTACCTCACGTGTGTTATTGTTTGTTTTACAGACCTGTCTAATCTTTGGCTGAAGGGTGAACTTAAGAAGGTACTTTCGACTTTGTTCCTTTCCGTAATTCCTGAAATTCCAAGTCTACCACCGGAAGAACTTCTTTAGCGTTTCATTTACAACAAGTCTGGTGGCAATGAATTCTCTTAACTTTCCTTCACCTGAGAATGTCAGTATTTTTCCTTTACTCATGAAAGAAATAACAGGATATAGAAAGCTGGGTTAATGTTTCTTTTCTTTCAGTGTTGAAAAAATGTTTTCACAGCCTTTTGGCCTCCATGGCTTCTGATGATGAATACAGAGTCATTCCAATTGTTTTTCCTGTGTGAAATGAGTTGGTCCTTGTTATTCCACAATTGGCAGTGAGGCATTTGGGCATAAAATTATGTGAGTTTAACTTGCTGGAGTTTGCATAGCTTCTTGAATCTGTAAGTTTATGTCTTTCAACAAATTGGGAAAGTGTTGAGCCAGTATTTCTTCAAATACTTTTTTCTACACCTGATATTTTCTCTACACCTTATGGAATTCCAATAAATAAATGTTAGATATTTTTGGATTTTTTTGAGGCTCTGTTCATTTTTTTTTTTCAATATTCTCTGTTTTCAGATTGGATATTTTCAATTGAACTATTTTCATCTCATTGATCCTTTTGTCTGTCAACAGCATTCCGCTGTAGAGCTGATCAAGTGAATTTTTTATCTCTATTTTTCTATTTTTCCTGTCTAAAATTTTCATTTGTGAATGGTTTCTATGTATTTTTCTATTTTTCTAAGGTGTGCCTGTTACTTCTTTGAGCGTGGTTAAAGTAGCTTTTTAAAGTTTTTGTCTATGATTCCAAGACTGTGTCTTACTTCAATCTTACAGAAAATATCGATGTTGTTTGTTTTAGGAATCACTTGACCCAGTTATGTTCAGGCTGCAGGTTCTTTCCCAACTTCTGTATGCTGTGGCTCAGATGTCAGTTCAGATTTTGAAGACTTTGCAGTGATATTTGGATGTAATCTATGGGAGTGTCACTCAGTTGGGGACCTTGTTGGTGTTCTAACCCATAATGCAGTTCTCAAAGGATTGATCTACTTCTTAGGGTCAGAGCAAAGCATATGCAACTGTGGGAGTGGGGGGGGTATGAAAAACAACTTTATGGTATCCCTCTCTTGAGCCGCCTGGTCTCTGTCTCTCTGAGGCTCTCTGATGTCTGAGCAGCTACCTTCCTGGTCCACTGGCAAGAATGTTGGGGCTTTAATCTCCTCATTCTGCTGTGCAATTAAGTGACTGGGTCTGCCTATGAGGCCAATAATGGTAAGATGGAGAAAACGTAACAGAGATTCCTCTGTATTATTTGGTCCTTATATACTCTGGTCAGAGAGAAGGCACGCTGTTTCTGGTGATACTTTGAAACAGGTATGGAGAAAAAGGCATTAATAGGTCGATAGCTGCATACTAGGTGTTACGGATTAAATTCTGTCTTCCCAAAATGTATATATCAGCTTGACTAGGCCATGCTTCCCAGTATTGTGCGATTATCCACCATTTTGTCAGCTGGTGTGATTTTCCAATGTATTGTAAATCCTACCTCTATGATGTTAATGAGCGAAGATTTGAAGCAGTTATGTTAAGGAGGCAGGGCTCAATCTACAAGATTAAGTTGTGTTTTAAGTCAATCTCTTTTGAGATATAAAAGAGAAAAGAGCAGAGAGACAGGGGGACCTCAGTAGCACCAAGAAAGAAGTGTCAGGAGCAGTGCATCCTTTGGACCTAGGATCCCTGTGCTGAGAACCTTCTTGTCCAGGGGAAGATTGGTGACAAAGACCTTCTCGTAGGAGTGACAAAGAGAAAAAGCCTTCCCCTGGAGTTGGCACCCTGAATTTGGACTTATAGCCTCCTAGACTGTGAGGGAATAATTTTCTTTGTTAAAGTCATCCATTTGTGGTATTTCTGTTACAGGAGCACTAGATATCTAAGACACTAGGTACCAGGAGATGTACATTTCCCAACTCTTTCACTCCCAGGGACACTATGACTAAGTAGCCAATGCCATAAATCCATGTGAGCAGACTATTCTGATTACTGCTTTGACTCTACTGTCTGTTATGGTAACCACACCCACCTTGTCTTTGTTGATTGAGTGCCACCACTTGGATGCTACCATCATGGGGTCCAGTCAGCTGCATTGTAGTTAGGTGTCTTAATTCAGTTAGGGCAGTTCTGACTGTGGACTCTTACTTACATTAAATAGCAACCACAGAAGTCTTCAGTAATGCTGGGGCTTGCTTCACAAATTTGGACCTCACCGCTATGGTAAAAAGAGAGCCCTCTGGGCACTCCGTGTGTCGGTCTGTGGGTCCAGCCTAATAAATCCATTCTAACATGCCAATTTCCCTCAGCCTTTGGATACCTTCTCCTACGTTACACAGTGGCAGATCTGCCATTTCCACTTGATTTATTGTAGACCACCACTTAATACGTGCTTCAGTAAACCAGCCAAATAAACTATGAGATCCTTTTCTAACCTCTCAAGCTGAAACACTGAATGAAGAATCTATGCTTCCTGGGCCTATATCAATAAACTCAGACTACTCCACCCTTATGTTGCTTGCACCATTATCCCACACCCATAATAGCCATTCCCACACATATTCACCAGGTCTCTGTATGTATGTATATATTAGAAAAATCAAGCAGTTCTTTTGGAGTTTAGCATACCATCTCCTGGGTCACACTTCATAGTTCAGCTTTTGGGGCTTGTTGGGACTGAAGCCTAGGTATAGGTCTAGAAGCAAAAATGGGCAGTGGCAGTGGGATGTTCAGCCCTGTCTTATAAGGCATCTGCCTAAGGTGATGCCCCAGGCAATGCCCCAAATCCCACCCCAAGAGATAACTCAAACAAGACACTTCAGGCACAGCTGAGGGTAATCTCATCAGATGGAGGTGGAAGGGATAATTGTTTTACTGGGAAGGGTGCCTTAGCAGGCAAAGTTAGAGAATCTCTTCAGATGGGAGTAAGTGGTCTGGTTCTGTTAGGAAGAGCAGTTCAACGGAAATTGGAGGTTCATTGTCCCCCGCTTCCTGACTGTCTGCCCATATGTCCTCATCCCAAGTTTCAGGATCCCATTTCTTCCCAATCAGTGCCCTCACTTTAACTTCAGACACCATTTGAGGCTGGATATTCAACTGGCGCTTTAATTCAGTCACTCTTAAGATAAGAATCTGAGTTTATTTTTGGCAGCATTAGCCTTGTTACTATAAGAAATATGGTTTTCTTTCTGGGCACAAGTGGCAGCTTTCAGATCTTGTATGTGGTGCTTGAGCTTTGAGTCCATTTCTTTCATTCACCAGTGTGGCTAGCAAAAGCAGGACCAACCAAGCAGCTTCCTTATTATTCTTATTCTGACAAAATTATAGAAAAGTATCAAATATGTAATCAGGCAGAGCCTTGTCTCTCACAAATATTTGATCCAGTGGTAGTAGTATTTTGCGTATTTCTATTGTCACCTCACACCATGGATTAGCAATAGCCTGTTTACTTCTGGAGACAGTCATCAGTGCCTTTAAGATTAGCCAGACTTGAGAATCAATTCAGAAAACTCATCCTTAAGATTTGGTTCCTCTAGAACCAGTGTAGGTACCAAATGTCTTAGCCTGGGATCTCTAGAGGTGCAAAACTAGTGAAGAGAACATGTATATATATACACATATATATGAGTGTGTGTATATGTGTGTGTGTTTGTGTATATATATATATGGAAACCCTAGTTGCATAATGGTTAATAGGTATAGCTGCTAACAAAAGGTTAGCAGTTCGAATCCACCAGGCACTCCTTGGGAACTCTGTGGGGCAGTTCTACTCTGTCCTGTAGGGTCACTATGAGTTGGAACCGACTCGATGGCAATGGGTATACACACAGACACACACACACACATATATATGCATACGTGCATATGTTAGTTGTTGTTGCTGTTAGAGGCCATCGATCCTGTGTAAAACAGAATGAAACACTGCCTGATCCTGAACCATCCTCACAATCATTGCTATGTTTGAGCCCATTCTTGCAGCCAGTGTGTCAGTTCATGTTGTTGAGCGCCTTCCTCTTTTTTTCTGACCCTCAGCTTTTCCAAGCATGATGAGCCTCTCCTGGGACAGGTCCCTCCCGAAAATATGTCCAAGGTACGTGAGACGAAGTCTCGCCATCCTTGCTTCTAAGGTACATTCTTGGTGTACGTCTTCCAAGATGGTTTTGTTTATTCTTCTGGCAGTCCATGGTATATTCAGTATTCTTTGCCAACACCATATTTTAAGTGAATCAGTTCTTTGGTTTTCTGTATTCATTGCCTAACTTTCTCAAGAATGTGAGGTGATAGAAAATATCATGGCTTTGCTCAGGCACACCTTAGTCCTCAAAGTGACATCTTTCCTTCACAACACTTTAAGGAGGTCTTTTGCAATAGATTTGCCCAATGCAATACATTGTTTGAATTCTTGACTGCTGCTTCTGTGCGCATTGATTATGGATTCAAGTAAAAAGAATTGCTCGATGACTTCAGTATTTTCTCTATTATGGTGTTGCTTACTGGTCCAGTTGTGAGAATTTTTGTTTTCTTTATGTTGAGGTGTAATCCATACTGAAGGCTGTAGTGGTTGCTCTTCATCAGTAACTGCTTCAAGTCCTCTTTACTTTCAGCAAGCAAGGTCGTATCAGCTGCATATCATATGTTGTTAGTGAATCTTTCTCCAAAACTGATGCCATGTTCTTCTTCTTACAGACCAGCTTCTCAGATTATTTGCTCAGCATACAGATTGAGTAAGTATGGTGAAAGGATACCACCATGACACATAACTTTCTCATTTTAAACCACACAGTATCCCCTTGTTCTACTCAAAACTGCCTCTTGGTCTACGTACATATTCTGCATGAATACAGTTAAGTGTTCTGGAATTCCCATTCTTTGGTAAGCTATCCATAATTTGTCATGAGCCACACATTGAGTGTGCTTGTATAGTAAACAAAAATAGGTAAACATCTTACTGATATTCTCTACTTTCAGCCAAGATCCATCAGACATCAGAAATGATATCCCACGTTCCATGTCTTCCTCTGAATCCAGCTTGAATTTTTGGTAGTTCCCTGTCTGTGTACTGCTGCAACTGTTTTTAAATTATATTCAGCAAAATTTTTCTTTCGTGTGATGTTAATGATGTTGCTCGATAATTTCCTCATTGCGTTGGACCACCTCTCTTTGGAATGGGCACACATATAGATCTCTTCCAGTCATTTGGTCAGGTAGCTGTCTTCCAAATATATTGGAATAGACAAGTGAGCACCTCCAGCACTGCATCCATGTGTTGAAACATCTCATTTGGTACTCTGTCAATTCCTGGAGCCATTTTTTTTGCCAATGCCTTCAGTGCAGCTTGGAGTTCTTCCTTCAGTACCATCAGCTCTTGATCCTATGCTACCTCCTGAAATGGTTGTACGTTGACCAGTTCTTTTTGGTGTATTGAGTCTGTGTATTCCTTCCGTCTTCTTTTGATGTTTCCTGTGTTGTTCAATATTTTGCCCATAGAATCCTTGAGTATTGCACCTAGAGGCTTGAATATTTCCCTCAGTTCTTTCAGCTTGAGAAATGCCAGGTGTTTTCTTCCCTTTTGGTTTTCTAACTCCAGATCTGTTCACATTGTATTATCATACTTTGTCTTCTCCAGCTTCCCTTTCAGGTATTCTATTGAGCTCTTTTACTTTATTATTCCTTCCATTCTCTTTAGCTACTGTACATTCAAGAGCAAGATTCAAAGTCTCTTGTGACATCCTCTTTGGTCTTTGCTTTCTTTCCTGTCTTTCTAATGACTTTTTGTTTTTTCCATATATGATGTCCTTGCTATCATCCCACAACTAATCTGTCTTCGATCATTAGTGTGCAGTGCATCAAATCTATTCTTGAGATGCTCTCTAAATTCAGGTTTGATATACTCAAGGACATACTTTGACTCATGGACTTGTTTTAATTTTCTTCAGCTTCAACTTGAACGTGAATATGAGCAACTGATCATCTGTTCTGCAGTCAGCCCCTGGCCTGCTTCTGACTCATGATATTGACCTTCTCCATCATCACCTTCCACAAATTTGATTCCTGTCTATTCTGCCTGGAATGGTTCATGAGTATAGTCACCGTTTATGTTCCTGATGAAAGGTATGTGCAATGAATAAGTCATTGGTCTTGCCAAATTCTATCATGTAAGCTTCAGTGTCATTTCTATCATCAATACCTTATTTTCCAACTGCTGATTTGTCTGCTTTGTTTTCAACTTCGCATTCCAATCACGTAATTATCAGTACATCTTGATTCATCAATGCATCATGTTTGATCAGTTTCAAACTGCAGAACTTGGTAAAAACCTTCAACTTCTTCGTCTTTCACATTCATGATTCGTGTGTAAATTTGAATAATAGTCTTATTAACTGGTCTTCCTGGTAGGCCTGTGGATATTATCCTATTGCTCGTAGTGTTGTACTTCAGAACAGATCTTGAAATGTTCTTTTTATCGATGAATATGATGCCGTTCTCTTCAGTATCTCAATCCTGGCATAGTAGAACATACCATTGTCTAGTTTAAAATGTCCAAAACCAAGCTATTTCAGCTCACTAATGCCTAGGATTATTGACCTTTATGCATTCCATTTCATTTTTGATGACTTCCAATTTCCCTAGATTCATAATTCCTTCATTCCACGTTCTGGTTATTAGTGGATATTTGTGTCAGTTTCTTCTCATTATGAGTTGTGCCCCATCAGCAAATGTCATTAAAGTGGGATCTACTTTGAGGAGGTAGCTCTTCCCCACTCGTATTTTGAGTGCCTTCCAACCTAAGGGGTTATCCTCTGTCATTCAATCAGACAGTGTTCCAGTACTATTTGTAAGATTTCACTGGCCAGTTTTTTTTTTTAGAAATAGATCACTAGGTCCTTTTTCCTAGTCTGTCTAAATCCAGAGCTCCACTCAAAGCTGTCTACCATGTGTGAACCTGGTGGTATTTGTAATACCAGTGGCAAAGCTTCCAACATCACAGCAACATGCAAGCCACCACAGTACAACAAACTGACAGAAGAGTGGTGGGAGTTAAAAATGAGAAGAACCAAAAAGAGTGCTTCTTCCATGTCTGCTGATTTAGAGGAACCATGAGAAATTGTCAAGTGAAGAGTGATTCAGAGAAAAACATGGGTAGAGTGTGACCTAATTTCCATAAAAACGAACAAATGAATGTACTTACATGTGTCCCGGCAAAAAGCAGTGTGTAAAAGGGTATATATGTATCTTTGGACACTGGACACTTTGGGGGAGCAGGTACAATATACTTATGTGGGGCTGGCTCTTATTATAACTTCTGTATACAAATCTCTTGTTAAATGTGTTATAAGAATGTAAAACCTTTTAAAGTTTAATAACATCATACATGTATGTGTGTGTATTTGAAACTTTTTTTTTTTTTTTGACTATTTTATATATGTGTTTTTTAGTTATCTAGTGTGGCTATAGCAGAGATACCACAAGTGGATGGCTTTAACAAACAGAAACTTATTCTCTCACAGTTTAAGAAGCAACAAGTTTGAAGTCAGGGCACCAGCTCTAGGAGAAAGCTTTCTCTCTTTGTGGCTCTGGGGGAAAGTCCTTGTCATCTATCTTCCCCTGGCCTAGGAAATTCTCAGCGCGTGGACACTGGGTCAAAAGGAAGTGCTCCACTCCAGGCACTTCTTCCTTGGTGGTATGAGGTCCCTCTCATTTCTGCTCACTTTTCTCTTTGTATGTCAAAAGAGACTGACTCAAGACTCACCCTAATCCTGTAGATTGTGTCCTCCCTCATTAACCTAACTGCCTCTAATCCCGCCTCATTAACATCACAGAGGTTACAATTTACAACACATAAGTAATCACATCAGATCACAAAATGCAGGACAACCACACAATACTGGGCATCATGGTCTGGCCAGGTTGACACACATTTTGGGGGACAGGATCAATCCATAACAACAGAGAAAACACTGTCTTCAATGCCAGATTCAGAGACTTTTATCTATCTATGAAGAGCAAACACAGAAATTGAACAAAATTGAGATCAGCGAATTATTGCTTGCTCTTGTAACTAATGAATTCTTCTGGTCTCTATACTTCGAAATGGCCAAAAAGAATTCTGTGAGGATTAATTCAGTTATTGCTAAAATATCTACTGCATTTACATGTCTACTGGCAAGGAAGAATGCTGGACACCATGTGTGATTCATTAAGTAACACAGGGACCATTAGACTATTGTTCTCCTTCTCTGATATGCCACTATCACCTTCTCCCCTTGTTGCTCTCCTGAAAAACCCATGCTTGTATATTCTAGGCTTTTTTCCAGAATTGAATTTGCAGGAAGTTAAAGATATATCTTTGAAAGATAAAGAAGGCTTTGGCCACATTGTCTTTAGACAGTTGAACTTCACAGCCAATCACTGTGCAGGATGGGAATTCACGATCTCTCCTACTCAGTACCTCTGAGCAGGACGGGATTTCTGTTTCATTATCAGGAGAAGGTGGAATTCACCCCTCTTCAGAAAACTTACTTTCCTTTGCCTCAAACTCTCCCTCTCAGGATCTGTCATGGTCACTCTTAGAAATTCACATGGGCAGCCTGTATGGAAGTGCCCATCCTAGAGGCCCTGCCCTCCCTTCCTTGCTCCATAGGGCTTCCTCTGACAGTTGGGGTCGCATCTCCCAGGGAGTACACACCTCTGTCACTTCCAGGGATTCCCAGGCCCTGGGATACTGTGGATGGGACTTGGAACTCAATCTGTTTCTTCACATCCTCACCTTTGGTTATCTGTGTCCTGTCTTCACCACATTTAGGAGGCCTTGTCTTCTCTTTGCTCGTTTTATCTCAGTCAGGCTTTTCTATTCCAATTCTCTGATCTCAGAACAGATCAGGTTAGACCACAGAAAAGAGAAAGACCAAGCAAACATCACTGATCTGTGCAGAAGCTGCTGGGAAGGGATTCGATTCTCACTGGTTTAGGGTTTTACGCCCACTGCTCACCGGCAGGCAGGTTCCCCCCAGAGTCTGGCTTCTGTCTGGTACCTTGTACTACAAAGAACTCAGTGACCAGCCCACCTTCACAATCACACCTCCCTTAGAGCTATCTTTGCAGAGGCTCTTTCTCAGACTTCCATGTCCCACTGAAATCCCATTTCTCTTTCCTTACAAACATTGTGCTCATTCTCAGGGCCCTGAGACCTCATCTGCAGATGAGTCTTGTCTTCTTCTCTCCTTGGCTTTTGAGTGGACCTCATGTCTTTGGACAGCTATCCTGGGCTTCTTCCACCCTGGTGCTCTAGGGCTGGATCTCTCCATGTACTAGAGGGGGCGTGGAAGGGGCACAAGGCTAAAAGGATGGATCTTCCAGGTGAGGTGGGTTTAAGAAGCCTGAATGAAGTTCTTCCCTGAAGGGTGCATATTTTGCAGTCCAGACATCCTGCTTCTCTCAGTCTGAGAGTCCTAGCACGTCTTCAGGTGCTTTCTCCTTTGACCTTGAGGCCATGCCTGCACCCTCTGCAGCCAGTTCTCCCACATGTGCAGCAGCACCAGTAGGTGTGGTAGCCTCTTGAGCCCCTGTCTCCTCCTCCATGTGCTCCTGGAGGGACCTGGCTCTTCTTGCCAGGACTCCAGGATGCTGACCAGGAACTCAGTGTTGGTTAGACTGAGGGCAGACCTGATGGCACTCACTTTCTTCAAAAACTCGGCCTCAGGACCAGGGGCCTTTTGCCGACAGGGGTGTGAGATGTTTTGGTCTGGTCTGCCAGACCATGGCTAACCCCTTGACCTTACACACTTGGGTAAAATACTCATACTTGACCTATTGATCTCTGGAGTAATTTGATGAGTGAGAATTCTGCCTAGTGGAAGCTGTTGAAAAAGACCTCGCTGATACTTGGGGAATCTTCCTGGGCTTGGAACTTGGGCTTTTTGTTCTCATGTTCTACCCTGAGTGACACTTTCCTCTTGGGTTGGGACTTGCAATAATGGAGAGTTAATTTACATGAGCCCTCTGGGCTCTGGTGTCTCAACTGTGACCTAAGTCTCTGGTCTCAGGGATCCCTGGAGACCTCTCCATCGCCGCCATCCTCCACCTCCACAGTCCCCATGGTTTCTTTCTTCTTCCCCAGGCACCGACCATACTTTAGGGAATTTACTCTGGGCAATAAAGTCTCCTCCAGAAAATTTCGATGATGGTACTACCTTATAGCAAAAGTCTATAGTTTTCCAAATAATTATAATACATTGATTTAAAAAAAAAAAAAAAAACTCCCAGTTTTCTTTCAGTAGATTTCAATTCATAGCAACTCTGTAGGACAGAGTAGAACTCCCCACAGGGTTTCCAAGGAGCGGCTGGTGGATTCCAACTGCCAACCTTTTAGTTAGCAGCCAAAGGTTTATCCAGTAATAGTTTATAACATAAACAGAGGATCGCCACATTAAAAAAAAAATTTTTTTTTTGCATTTGTTGGATAGAAGTGAATTTGCTCCTGTGGAATATGGAAATTACCTCATTCTCTGCACCTTCATGATAATACATGGTTTCTCTAAGAGCTGTTTTCTATGAAAGTTATTTTTTTTAGTAAATTTAGAGTGTAAGCATTGAAACAGGAGAATTGGTCTCCTCTTTGTAACTTGGTTTCATCCTACTTTTAAGGGAAGGCTTTTCATAGAAGGAATTATACTTAAAGAGACAGCGTTATTTGTACTTTTCTGTATAATTGAAAACTTCTCCTCGTACCCTTAACTAGCCTACACCAGGAGATTAAAATTGCCTTTCTCTGAACACAAGCCCATTACCATGTCCTTCAGGGTGAGGCAGAAACAGATGTCCACATTTGAGAGTCTGATGGCACAAACCTTAGTAGCCAAATCGCAACCATGCCTCCTGTGGGCGGGGGCGGGTCTTGTATATGTCAGCATAAGGGTCAGTATTTTTCTGAGTTTGAGGGAAGGATTGGCAAGTTAAGGAAGAAAGAGAAGGAGTTTGGGAGGGGAGTGTAAGCTCCAGTGACAGACAGAAGATGGGGTGGGGGATCTCTCAAAGGGTATTAGAGGCCAGTCAGAAAAGCAGGAAGCAGCAGGAAGCAGGGCCAGTGGAGGGCAGCACTGGGTGGAGGAGGACAGCAGAGGTAATAGTAGTGGGGAGGGCAACAAAACTGGCCTGAAAAGAGTGATACATGACTGATCCTAGATGTAGCTCAAGTTAAGAAAAGTAGGAAAATAAAAAATTCTATCCTGTAGCCATGTTTGTGGTTAGGGGTTGTTAGGCTCTTGAGGGAGGTGAGCAGGAGACACAGGAGGGGAAGGGGAGTTCCTGGATCTAGGGAGGAGTCTACAGCCCTTCTTCTGCCCTCAATGATATGGGTTCTGGGCTCTTCAACCTACCACTCCCAGAACCTCCTGAGTAATTTCCTTAGTTCTTCACATGGTATATTAATTCCATCTCATTAGAAAATATAATAATTAAGTATGCTTCTTCCTACCCAACCTTTCCACCATCCTATACTCTCTGCCCCAGTTGCCCACTGGCTTCCTTCCCTTCCATCATGTTCAGATCCAGAACAATAGTGTGCCTTGTCTGCAGCTATTCTGGAAAGCTCTCAAACTTTCAATTGGATTCTTTCATTTCATCCCTCATTTATTCCTACATTTCTTATTGACAAAATAAACTTTGGTTAATTATGTACTAAATGACAGAAAGTGCTTTCTCAGGAGAATCTTCCTTATGACCTTATCCATTCACCCCAAACCCTTCATCTTGTCCTACCATGGCTCTCTTTTCTGGTGGAAGTCAGACCTTTTGTTCTGTAGCGCTCATCAATCTGGAACAATTTTTCCTCACCTTTATCTAGAGTCCTAGAGAAAGGCCTTTTCCTCGTATGTCACTGTTTCATCCTGCTTGGGTGAAGATGTCCGAACATAATGGTCTTCTGAAGGACCTTTATCCCTTCTCCCAGCATGAACCTTTGATAACTTGGGGACTCTGGCTTGCTCCTGAATTTCCTTGATTCAGTAGCTACGGTTTCTCTCCCACAAGACCTGAGGTCGACACCCTTTTCAAAAAGCAGCTGAGATCTGAGTAGGCACCAAGGCTTCCGTAATCCTGTGTGACATCATTGCTGACACTGCTGAGTTCCATGGGCCCGGTTTGAAGCTAAACACGGCAACCAGAAAAACATGAAACTGTCAGGTAGGCGCTTGAGAAGTGCTAGCACCAATGTAGGAAGAAGGAGATTAGATACTAAAAATGAATTGCAACTTTTCCGTGCCCTGTAAAAGGGGTTACTATCCTTTGGTGGGTAAAGAGAGCACAGGGAATGATAACAGTATAATGGGCAGCTGCTTTCTCCCAGTCCTCTCATTTGACTCTGTTGGAATCATGTCTCTCCAGCTCTGTTCATAAAATGTCCACTCTGAGCCCCTCTTAGGTCTCCTTAGCCTCTGAGGCTTCACACAGGCTCTGCTCTCTGACTAGGAGATGTTCTCTCCCTTCCCGTCTGCTGGTCTACTCTCCCTGGTGAAGCGTGAAGGTGAAGAAAACTGTCCCCATTGGAAAGATTAGGCTCATGACTTCACCAGGAAACCCTAAGACTCAGGAGTTTTGTGGTCAGCCAGAATGGGAAGTTTGGGAGTTGACTTGGGGAAAGCCCATGACAGACTCTGCCTTTGTTTAAGGTGCCATTTAGAGGAGAAACCAGCAAATGGGAAGACCATTTGAGGAAGAAATTAAGAAGGTTGGGGTGGTGATGAGGAGGGAGGAGACTTCTCCAAGGAAAACAAAAGTTTCAACATGGGGATGGTAGGGGCTTGTTTTGTGTGACCCCAAAGGACAGAAGAAGTAGGAATGGTAGGGAAACAATAGAACAAAAGATAATCTGTGCCTGTTCACAAATATAACAAATGCCCCAGTGTTTTCAGCCTGTTTCCTCAGACTTTTCTCATCAAGCCATCCTTCCCCTTTTACTGAAGCCTCTGGAAAGTACCTGGGGCTTCCTGGATGCTCGGCCTTTTTTCACCCCTTAACTATTCAGTCATATTCCCAACTTGGTTCAGGCATGACTTCCTGGTTGTAGTCTTCCCTGAATCTTCTCCTGGTAGATGAGTCCACTTCTTGCTCTGTACTCCATTGTACCCAGGAAACCCTTTACCACAGCATAAAACACAATTGCATTTACTACACATTCTTCTTCTCTCTGTGCCCATGCCTTCTATGAGACTCTAGAGCACCTTTCATTAGCAGTAGGAGTCTTCTACCTGTTAGTTGAAGGCCGACCTTACGGTTGCTTCAGCCATTGACATAGTAGCAGAGAAGATACAAGGAGAGAATTGAAAAGATTTTGCATTGAGTCTTGCCCTTTTGTTGCTCTTAAACCCCGAGAACCTGTGGGAATGACCCCAGGCCAGCCTGCTGAATGATGAGGGACCATTGGAAAGATGATCTAGTGGTTTCACTGAGTTGATTTTAGGCAAACTGGCTCGGTGGTGAGCTGGAAGCAAATTGTAGACAGATGAATAAGCCCTGCTACGAGCCACTGTAGCTGGCCCAGATCAGAAGAACCCCAAAGTGACAACCTGAAAAATTGTGAGCTTAGTAAATGGTTGTTTTTTTAAGACACTACATTTTGGAGTCATTTGTTACACAGCAATACGTGACTGATACACCTGTTAACTTGGCCGTTTCTCTCACCAGTCAGTGAGGCAACTTCTCTGAGTCATTTCATCACCGAGAGCATCTGGCCTAGGGTCTGATATGTAGCTGTTAATACAGGAAATCTTTGTTGACTTAATGCATGAATGAGTAATACGAATTGTAAGTGTGAGTCTACACAAAATCATGTATGAAAAAAAGCATGATTTTTTAAAAAATAAAATGAATTGAGGCTCAGAACTACCTGCTTACAAAATTGAGGGGAGTTTTTAACCTCACTTACTTTTAGGGGACTCCGTCATCCAGATATGCAATAATTCCCAGGGTCTAATGAAGGACCAGTGCTTGGAGAAGACCTTCAACACACCCATTGCCTCAGCCTATGTGGGTGATCTCTCTAGAAGCATTTGTTCTGCTGTTTCCATTCTCAGCTGGAGCATGAGAACCTTGGTGGGGCTGTCAACAGCATAATAGGTTTTGTCTACTTATGTGCCTGCGTCAGCCTTTGAGGTGCTGTAACCTATTCCAGGGCACTATCAAGAAGGAGATCCTACCCCTTCCCAATGTCTAGGACCCTACTATCTGACTGTCACTCTTCCCCTGGGCTCCAGTTCCCTCAGTGTGATCACCCCAGTGAGCTGAGGCTTTTACCACAGACTCTTCAGAGTCTTGAAGTTTCAGAGCTTCAATACTGTGAGTCCAGCCATCTCCTTGAAATGAGGTAGGGAAGGGGGAAAAATGTAGAAAGATTTTATTTGGCATTTAATGTTACAATAAAATTTCTTGCCCTGCATTTTCGAAGGGTCCTGTCTAACAATTCCCTCTGTTCTCTTACAAGATGTAGGTCAATGAAGAGTGAATGTTTGTTGTGTCATAATCTGCAGAAGGCTGCAATGTGCACATGGGGTCCATTCCCCCAATGCTCACACTAGAGCACCCCACCCATGTGGAAATCTCTGCAAGTGTTACTGAGTCCCTCACACATCCACAGTGAACAGCTTTCAGATTCTTATAAGAGGGAATTGTGTCCTAACACCAGCTGCTCCCTGGAAACCCTATGGGGCAGTTCTACTCTGTCGTATAGGGTCTCTGAGTCAGAATTGACTCGATGGCTACGGGTTTGGTTTTTTCTTTCAGGCGGGTGGTGGGAGTTTGAAGTCAGCTCCATAATCATGTTATTAAAAAATAATGACAGGGTAGCAGGTGAAAGCAACAAAACAAAACTGAAATGTAATGGCTTTTTCACATTTATTGGCCCCACAGAGTTCCTTTGAGGTGTTTACTTTTCACTAGATTTGGAGAAATCTTTGTGAGAGAGACAACAGCTTGAGATAGCTCCAAAATTACGTTTCCCTCCTTAATGTTAGGTTACATTAAGAGCTGGTTGGCTGGTTTATGATCTGCCTGCTTCACAAAAATAGAAGGCCCATGCAGGCAGGAACTTGTCTGTTGTGTTTGTCCGAGTATCCTGGTACCTGGCGCCTAAGAAGTGCTAAAAAATGATTTGAGTGAATGTGGGTGGGTTTTTATAAAAAACACTGTGTTGCTGTCTTTATTTAGTTAAATAGTGAAAACAGGGATAAGGAAACTGGAGACAATTACTTGTATAATTTAGAGTTACATAAGATGAGAATAGAACTTGAATAATGAAGAGATAAATAAATAAGCTGTGTCGATGGAATGTACCCCCTTCCCTTTGCTTTGGAGGGAGACGTTTTAAAATTGGATTGTTTTTTCCCTACTGATTTATAGGTTCTATATGTTAATTGAAAAGTTAGTCTTTTAGGAATCACAAATACTTCTATTGAGATACAATTCACCTGCCGTAACACTGCCTTTGAAAATATGCACAATACCATGGCTTTTAGTATATGGGCAGACTTGGCACAACAGTCACCACTGTCTAGCTTCAGAATATTTTCAGTGCTCAGTAAATAAAGGCTCTTGTTAATAAAGGCGTATTAACAGTCATCCTCATTACTCCTTTCCTCCAAGCCGTAGCAACCACTAATCTACTTCTGTCTGTGTTGGTTTTTTCTGGACATTTCATGTAAATGGAATCATGCAGGATGCAGTCATTTGTGTTTGGCTTCTTTCATTTAGCGTAATGTTCTCAAGGTTCGTCCATGTTGTGGCATGTATCAGTGCTTGGTGCCTTTTTGTGGCTGAGTAATATTCCAGTCTATGAATATACCACATCCTGTCTATCAGGTCATGACATGTGGGTTCTCTCCACATTTTGGCTGTTATGAATAACACTACTAGGAATCCTCTGTGTAAGTTTGTATGTGAACATGCTTTTGATTCTCCGGGTACAGACCTAGGAGTGCAATTGCTGTGTTGTATGGTAATTCTATGTTTAACTTTCTGCAGAATTGCCAAACCATTTTCCAAAACAATTGGATCATTTTACATTTCCACCAGTGGTATTCCAGCTTCTCCACATCGTCGCCGACACTTGTTGTCCATCCTGTTGAGTTTAGCCATCTTACTGCTTTTGAAATAATAGTGCACTTTAGCTGAGATTTACATTTTCCTGATGACTAATGAGGTTACGCTTCTTTTCCTGTGCTTGTTGACAGTTTCTACATCTGATTTCGAGAAATCTCTATTCAAATCCTTAGCCTGCAAACTTTTTTTCAGCTTTTTGCCTGTATTTTTACTCCCTTCATATACTTTTTGATATGCCAAAGATCTATAGATCTTAACAGTTTTAGCCTTCATATTTTGGGATTTTTAAAAAGTCTTTCTCTTTTATCAATAAAAAGAAAATAAAAACTTCTAAAATTTTTATGGTTGCATATTTGAATTTTAAATATTCGATCCATCTGGAATTTTGTTTTGTGTAAGGTATGAGAAAAAGGATGAAAACATTTTTACAGGTGGTCTGAGTAATTACCAAATTGCTACAAACGCTCCTTTTCCCATGACCCATATCTTAACTGCATTTTCCCGTAGTCCGTACAGAGACGCCTTTTTACAAAGGGAGGCCACCATTCCCAGCCATTTCATTTTAAGGTTTGTTTTGCTGCAATTAAATCCCTTGTGTGTCTTATCTACACACCTTTTCTTTTAAGCTAATACAAATTTTGTGTGAATAGGACCTTGGCGAGTGTAAGATGGGCTTGAATTTCATAACTGGTTCCATGTGGTGCAGCCCAGCAGACAGACAGACGGAAGCAGGGGCTGCAGAGGCGACAGAAGCTATGAGAACATGAGCCTCTAGAGATTTGCTGTGGAATTTCACATAAAGCTCTAGACTTTTCTGTGTAAACTTATCATCATATATGGGCATCACCTTAGAACAGACAGAGAATAATGCTTTAAAAGTTAGACATTCCTAAGGAAGGTGTTCATTCCTTAGCGGATGCTGAGAAGTGTATGTGTTTTGGTGAAGATATGTACCCATTTCTACTGGGTATGTATCTAGAAGTAGAATTGCTGGGTCCTGGGATATATGTATGTTCACAGCTTTTGTAGATACGGACAAAACATTTTTAAACTGGTTGTACCAAATTACACTTCCACTAGCGGTAGATTAGAGCTCCAGTTACTCCACGTTATACCCAATAGTTGGTATTTTCCATCTTTTCCGTTTTAGCCATTCTGGCATGTAGGGGATAGTATCACATTGTGGCTTTTAATTAGAATTTCTCTGATAACCAGTGAAGGTTTGTCACTTTTCATATGTTTCTTGGCCATATAGAAATCTTTTATACAGTGTTCAAGTATTTGCTCATTTTTCTATCAAACTGTCTGCTTTCTTTTTCCTGTTTCCTTTTTGGGTTGTTCTTTATGTATTTCAGAACCAAGTCAGTAGTAGGATATATGTATTGCAAATAACTTCTACCACATGAATTCACCCTTGTGGCTTGTCGTGAACTTTCAGATTCAAACACCCGTCTTTTACAAAAACAAGCAAATGTGTAGACATAAAAGTTTATTAGGGGTTACCAGGGGCAGGAGGGAGGAAATAAAGGGGTGTTCCTGCATATGGAGACCGAGTTCTGGTTAACAGTGGTGGAAAAGTCACATTGATTAAGGGCAGGGTTGCACAGCCAATTAATGGTAATTACTGTCAGTTGTTCAGTCACCAAAGGTTGTGTGGTATGTTTGCAACAACAACAACAATGAGCAGCTGCTGAGGCAACATAATAGTGCTCAACGGATGAGGCGTATTCTTTTATTATACTTTTCTCTATTTTCTAATTTGTTTTTATAACATGTTTGCATGATGAAAGTGGATAACAGGGTCTATCCCACCATTACATCCTTGTAAGGTTTAAATGAGGGACTACATGCCATCAGCAGAGGCTCAGCCTTAGTTGCCACTCGAGAAATGCTTCATTTCTCCCACTCTTCTGGCTCACTGCCTTCTGCCCTGGTTTATTTGCTCTTCTCTTTCGAACTGGAAGCATGTGACCACCAGGCTTCCCGACACCATCATTCTGCTTTCCATACCAATGTTATTGTAGTCTTGGGTTCCTGGGCAGCCTCTCCGCAGGTTTAATTCTTTCACTTCTGTTCATTTATTGTTTAAATATATTCCTTTAATTTTGTCCTGCTTGTAGAAGTATATTCTAGTCATTGAAAATTTGGAGACTACCCTAACACACATGGGAACACCATGAGTAAGAATAGACTCTACGGCAATGGGTTTCATATGTGTGTCACACACATTTATGTGTATTCACATAAATATTATATCCTGCTCCTTTCACTCAATATTAGCCTTTTCCATGATAAAGTTTTGTTTATTTTACAGACAACATCAAATTGTTGTATTATATTCTGCTGTGTGCAAGGAGTATATAATTTTAGCACTTTGACTATACTTGAAATATTAAATGTGCGTGTTTCTAGTAATCTTCAACCTATACTTAAATCTTTTAACAAAGATCTTTGCTATTGAATCTTTTTATTGAATTGTAATTCAGCATTCTTTAACGCTAAGAGATAGTCTCAGGATCAACTCAGATCATATTTTCTCCCTCTTACACACGAAGGCCCTTAAAGTATTCAGAGATTGTTGTTGTTGTTGTTAGGTGCCATCGAGTCAGTTCTGACTCATAGCGACCCTAGACACAACAGAACGAAACACTGCCTGATCCTGCGCCATCCTTACAATCATTGTTATGCTTGAGCTCACTGTTGCAGCCACTGTGTCAATCCACCTCATTGAGGGTCACCCTCTTTTCCGCTGACCCTGTACTCTGCCAAGCATGATGTCCTTCTCCAGGGACTGATCCCTCCTGACAACATACCCAAAGTATGTAAGACACAGCCTCACCATCCTTGCCTCTAAGGAGCATTCTGGCCACACTTTTTCCAAAACAGATTTGTTCGTTCTTTTGGCAGTCCATGGTATATTCAATATTCTTTGCCAACACCACTATTCAAACGGGTCAACCCTTCTTCCGTCTTCCTTATTCATTGTCCAGCTTTCCCATGCATATGATGTGATTGAAAATAGCAAGGCTTGGGCCAGGCGCACCTTAGTCTTCAGGGTGAGATCTTTGCTCTTCAACACTTTGAAGAGGTCCTTTGCAGCAGATTTGCCCAATGCAATGTGTCTTGATTTCTTGACTGCTGCTTCCATGGCTGTTGATTGTGGATCCAAGTAAAATGAAATCCTTGACAACTTCAGTCTTTTCTCCATTTCTCATGATGTTGCACATTGGTCCAGTTGTGAGGATTTTTGTTTTCTTTATGTTGAGGTGTAATCCATACTGGAGGCTGTGGTCTTTGATCTTCATTAGTAAGTGCTTCAAGTCCTCTTCACTTTCAGCAAACAGGGTTTTGTCATCTGCATAATGAAGGTTGTTAATGAGCCTTCCTCCAATCCTGATGCCCCGTTCTTCTTCATATAGTCCAGATTCTCGTATTATTTGTTCAGTATACAGATTAAATAGGTATGGTGAAAGAATACGACCCTGACGCACACCTTTCCTGACTTTAAACCAATCACTATCCCCTTGTTCTGTCCGAACAACTGCCTCTTAATCTATGTAAAGGCACCTCATGAGCACAATAAAGTGTTCTGGAATTCCCATTCTTTCCAGTGTTATCCATAGTTTGTTATGATCCACACAGTTGAATGCCTTTGCATAGTCAATAAAACACAGGTAAACATCCTTCTGGCAGTCTCTGCTTTCAGCCAGGATCCATCTGACATCAGCAAGGATATCCCTGGTTCCACGTCCTCTTCTGAAACCGGCCTGAATTTCTGGCACTACCCTGTCGATATACTGCTGCAGCCGTTTTTGAAAGATCTACAGCAAAATTTTGCTTGCGTGTGATATTAATGATATTGTTCTATAATTTCCACATTCATTTGGATCACCTTTCTTGGGAATAGGCATAAATATGGATCTCTTCCAGTCAGTTGGCCAGGAAGCTGTCTTCCATATTTCCTGGCATAGACGAGTGAGCATCTCCAGTGCTGCATCTGTTTGCTGAAACATCTCTATTGATATTCCATCAATTCCTGGAGCCTTGTTTTTCGCCAATGCCTTCAGAGCAGCTTGGACTTCTTCCTTCAGTACCATTGGTTCCTGATCATAGGCCACCTCTTGAAATGGTTGAATATTGACCAATTCTTTTTGGTATAATAATTCTGTGTATTCCTTCCATCTTCTTTTGATGCTTCCTGTGTCGTTTAATATTTTCCCCATGGAATCCTTCACTTTCGCAACGCGAGCCTTGATTTTTTTCTTCAGTTCTTTTAGCTTGAGAAACACCAAGCGTGTTCTTCCCGTTTGGTTTTCCATCTCCAGCTCTTTGCACATGTCATTATAATACTTTACTTTGTCTTCTTGAGAGGCCCTTTGAAATCTTCAGTTCTTTTACTTCATCAATTCTTCCTTTTGCTTTAGCTGCTCGACGTTCGAGAGCAAGTTTCAGAGTCTCCTCTGACACCCATCTTGGTCTTTTCTTTCTTTCCTGTCTTTTCAGTGACCTCTTGCTTTCTTCATGGATGATGTCCTTGATGTCATTTGAAAACTTGTCTGGTCTTCGGTCACTAGTGTTCAATGTGTCAAATTTATTCTTGAGTTGGTCTCTAAATTCAGGTGGGATATTTTTGCTCTTGTGGACTTGCTCTCATTTTCTTTAATTTCAGCTTGCACTTGAATATGAACAATTGATGGTCTGTTCCACAGTAGGCCCCTGGCCGTGTTGTGACTGATGATATTGAGCTTTTCCATCATCTCTTTCCACAGATGTAGTCAGTTTGATTTCTGTGCATTCCATCTGGCGAGGTCCATGTGTATAGTCACCGTTTATGTTGGTGAAAGAAGGTATTTGCAGTGAAGAAGTCGTTGGTCTTGCAAAATTCTATCATTTGATCTCCAGCATTGTTTCTATCACCAAGGCCGTATTTTCCAACTACTGATCCTTTGTCGGTTCCAACTTTTGCATTCCAATAGCCAGTAATTATCAATGCATCTTGATAACATGTTCGATCAATTTCGGACTGCAGCAGCTGAAAAAAATCTTCTATTTCTTCATCTTTGGCCCTGGTAGTTGCTGTGTAAATTTGAATAATAGTCGTATTAACTGGTCTTCCTTGTAGGAGTATGGTTATTATCCTACCATTGACAGCGTTGTATTTCACGATAGATCTTGAAATGTTCTTTTTGACGATGAATGCAAAATGATTCCTCCTCGAGTTGTCATTCCCAGCATAGAAGACTAGATGATTGTCTGATTCAGAATGGCCAATACCAACCCATTTCAGCTCACTAATGCCTAGGATATCGATGTTTGTGCATTCCATTTCATTTTTGATGATTTCCAGTTTTCTAAGATTCATACTTCGTACATTCCAGGTTCCGATTATTAAATCGATGTTTGCAGCTGTTTCTTCTCATTTTGAGAAGTGCCATATCAGCAGATGAAGGTCCCAAAAGCTTCACTCCATCCATGTCATTAAGGTTGACTCTACTTTGAGGAGGCAGCTCTTCCCCAGTCATCTTGTGAGTGCCTTACAACCTGGGGGGGTCATCTTCCAGCCATATATCAGACAGTGTTCCGTTGCTGTTCATAAGGTTTTCACTGGCTAATGCTCTCCAGAAGTAGACTGCCAGGTCCTTCTTCCTAGGCTCTCTTAGTCTGGAAGCTCAGCTGAAACCTGTCCTCCATGGGTAACCCTGCTGGTATCTGAATACCGGTGGCATAGCTTCCAGCATCACAGCAACACACAAGCCCCCACAGTACGACAAACTGACAGACACGTTGGGGTAGCAAACTATGATTTCATTCATCATTTTCATCTTTCGTTTTTTCAATCAATCAATATTAGAGAGATTCCATGTGCCAGGAATAGTCTCCATCATGTAGACACAATGGTGAAAGGTACCCACTGTCCCTGCCATTGTAAAGCGGACACCCAGTGTGGGTGGGAGGGGGACTGGTAAAATGCAGCCCAGAGGAAGGACAGACCATGCTCCAGGAACCACACTGGACTTCAGAGAGCTTTGTTGGCTGCCGTTCATCTGTCCAGCTTCTAGATGTCAGAGTGCCCTCAGGCTCAGTGCTTAGTCCTCTCTCTCTATTGACACCCTCTCTCTAGGATGCCTCAGGGAGTCAGTGGCTGTCTGTCTGTACCTGAGGATGCGATGTTTACACCTCCATCCATTTCATCTCCTCCTGGTTTGTGACTTCTATTCAAATGTCAGCCTAACTCTGTGTACCGAGTTCTTCATCTGTAAAATGTGCCTTATAATGATACATTCCTCACATGGGTATCATGCAGAGCAAGTATCTTAAGAGAGGAGAAGCCTTCACAAGAGTCCTGGCACCAGTAAGTGTTAGCTGTCAGTATTATTACCTGACATCTCTACGTAGATGTCTAACAGCTATGCCATGTTATCAACGCCATGAAACAATTCTTGGTCCCAACTCCATTCCACCCTTATCGATGAATTTCTCAGGGCTTCAGTGATGGGAATGTGTGCGTTTTTCCACATGATGGACATGGCTAATAAAGGTTGGCCTGGTCCTTCATAATAAGTTGCTCCAAAGTTTGTATGGGTGGAATCAGACAAGTGATAGCCAACTAATGTAGAAACAAAAAAAAAATAGAACTCGCAGCTGCTCATGTTTGTACTCTCAGTCCAGAATATCTGGTGAGGGTACTATATGGACTGAATTGTGTAACCCCAAAGGTATGTTGAAATCCTAACTACTGTACCTATAAATGTGACCTGATTTGGAAATAGGGGATTTTTAAAATTATTTTAATGAGGCCATACCAGTGTAGGGTGGGTCCTAAACCTAATCCCTTCTGAGTTATAAGAAGAGCAGAATAGACACAGACAAGCAGGGGAAGAGGGAGACAGACAAAGGGGAAGATAATCTACAAGGCCAGGAACGCAAAGGGTGGCTGGAAGCTGCTAGAAGCTGAAGTAGACATGAGCCATGCCCTGAATTCCTACTTCTAGCCTCCCGAACTGTGAGAAAATAAATATCTGTTCTTTAAAGCCACGCAATTGTGTTATTTTTTTCTTATGGCAGCACTAGATGACTAACACATACCCATGGTTATACATGAAGCCTGGTGTAAAATAGTTTTCTCCCCTCCTTGTCTAGCCTACCTGAATCCTGCTATTTCGTTATCAATGTCCTCTGCTTTCACTAAGACCTACAACAAAGTCAGCTTGATGCTGATGTATAGAAATGCAGTTTATTTTTTAGTTTATATTTATGATCGACTAGCATTAATTTCAATGGTTTGGAAATTTTTCTGTGGAGGCATTTCTGTAATCTATGAGTAATAGCAGTTGCAGCTTTTCCTTCTTTTTGTTGTCGTTTTGTTCTAGCTTGGACCTCCAGTGTTAAATATTTAATATAAATAATGATAGAAAGCATCCTTATTTTTTAATTATTTTTTTGTGCTTTAAGTGAAAGCTTTCAAATCAAGTCAGTCTCTCACACAAAAACCCGTATACACCTTGCTACACACTCCCAATTACTCTCCCCCTAATGAGACAGCCTGCTCTCTCCCTCCACTCTCTCTTTTCGTGTCCTTTTCTCCAGCTTCTAAACCCCCTCCACCCTCTCATCTCCCTTCCAGGCAGGAGATGCCAACACAGTCTCAAGTGTCCACCTGATCCAAGAAGCTCACTCCTCACCAGCATCCCTCTCCAACCCATTGCCCAGTCCAATCCATGTCTGAAGAGTTGGCTTCGGGAATGGTTCCTGTCCTGGGGCAACGGAAGGTCTGGGGGCCATGACCACCGGGATCCTTCCAGTCTCAGTAAGACCATTAAGTATGGTCTTTTGAGAATTTGGGGTCTGCATCCCACTGTTCTCCTGCTCCGTCAGGGTTTCTCTATTGTGTTCCCTGTCAGGGCAGTCATTGGTTATAGCCGGGCACCGACTAGTTCTTCTGGTCTCAGGATGATGTAGTCGCTGATTCATGTGGCCCTTTCTGTCTCTTGGGCTCATAATCACTTCGTGTCCTTGGTATTCTTCATTCTCCTTTGATCCAGGTGGGTTGAGACCAATGGTTGCATCTGAGATGGCTGCTTGCTAATGTTTAAGATGCCAGACGCCAGTCTTCAAATTGGGAAAGCATCCTTATTTTAATGCTAATTAATTTTAAAGAGAATGTCCCGCATTTCACCATGAACTATCATGCCAGTTGTATTTTTCCGACTTAAGGAACTCCTTTTCTGGTCCATGATTGCTCAGCGTCCTTATCTCTCAGTGTGATTGGATTTTATCAACTGCTTTGTCCCCATCTCTTGAGATGAGCATGTCTTTTCTTCTTCCATCTATGCATGTGACGAATTAAATTATTAAATCTTTAATGTTCACTCAAGCTTGCATGCTGACGATAAACCCCCTTGATGATGGCGTATTACATGGTTTATACTTTGCTGGATTTCCTTTGCCAGTATTTTATGTAGGTTTTTACATCTCAGTTACTTGGTGTGCTTGCCCTGTAACTCTTCTTCTATCATCCTTGTCTAATTTGGTGTCAATATTAAACAAGCCTTAGGGATGAAGTAGAGGAGCATCTCATCTTTTTCTCTTCTTTTCTGACTTTGCACAAGATTAAAATGCTCTGTTTCTTGCCTGTTTGCTGCAACCTGAATGAAAGTGGTCTCAGCCTCCTATTTTCTTAGGGAGATCTTGAACTACTGACCCATTTTGTGTAGTGATTAAAGGTCTTTTCTGGTGCTACTTAGAAAAGTTTCCACTGCATGTTCTAGGCTGCTAGGATTTCCTCTTTAAATGTTATGCTGTTATCACTATTTTCAGTCTCATCCACGTCAATTAATCAATCCCAGATATTCCCTCATTTTTCCAAAGTCAGATTCTACATCTATTCCTGGCACCAATTCCCTTATCTAAGACTTATCTGCAAACAAAAATACAACCCAGCCTCTTTGAGTCCATGATGTGAGAATACAGTCCCATATAACTTTTTTTGTAATCGTTCTTCTTGTTAAATGTTTCTCCCCCTTTTTTTTTTTTTTTGTTCATTTCCCACCTATCTAGCAGTTTCAAAGTTGTGCACTTCAGGTTGAGGTCATTAGCTGGATTGACTCTGTGCAGGGCCATGGGGTGCCAGTTGCAAATGAGCATCAAAAGAGCACTCCTCTAGAACTAGGAGGCAGGAGGAGGTGGTTAGGCGGTTGGGGGGGAAGGGGACTGGGAAGGGCTGTGTGGAGAGGGGCGCCCAGGGGAGGTGCGTGGCCGGAGGCTGCCCCACCACAATCTCACATGCATCAGGAAGGAGCTGGCTGCAGGAGCCTTTTTCCAGAGTCCCAGCCCACCCAGCCCTGCCCTGAACTCAGACCCGCTAGGCTCACAGGTCCCACCAGAACTAGGGGAAGCCTGAGGCTACCAATGTCAAGTCCCAGGGTACACCCCTGAGCCCAGTCACAGTGCTTATGCTGGGATAGGCGGGCAGAGGAGGCGTATGGGGACTTGGGTCCAGAGGATGACCCAGAAAGGGTAGGAGAGTTGTGGTCACCCTCGGACTCTGGGTCCGCACGTGGAGGGTCCCAGGTTGAACTTCCGGGAGGAGAAGGCAAAGCCACAGAGGCCACACTGCTCACACAAACAATCCCCCACTCTCCTCTGCCCTTTCTCCAGGTGGGACGCCCCTCCTGTGCTGCCCTCAGAAGGGCTCTCCAGGGACCACACCCCTAGTTTGTGGAGCAGCAGAGCCTGCCCCAGTCTGGACTAGGGACTTTATTTCCTCCTCTCTCACCACTGGCTGAAGGCAGACTCCTGTCTCCACAGACTAAAGAGGAATTATCAAAATGAGCTCCAAACTCTAGATTTGAGTTAAGGATCATAAATTAACACAGAGAAATACAACTTTAACAACAAAGACCTGTTTGGAGCCCCAGTTGCAATTTTAAAAAAAAAAACTTGAACAACGGGAGTGATAGGGGCTTCCTTCTTTTGCCACCCTCTCTCGGTGGTCCCAAGCTTTCTCATCTCCCACCTCACAAGACTGTATCAACTGCTTTGAGACTTTTAGAATAAAGATCCTCAGGCATATCACTGCTGTCACCCTGTGAGGATTTCCCCAGTGCTGGGTTAGACTAAGACAGAATCCTCCAGAGGTTTCCGGGGTCTGTGTACTGGACGGTCAACATGCTGAGCTTCAGAGCCCACTTCATTTTTCCTGCAATTGGGCATGACCCCAGGGACATGACCCTGAGAGTGCTGACACTTCCTGAAGCCAGTGACCCTCCCCCGGGCTTCTCTCTGCCTGGGTCTCAGAATCTGTCAGGCCAACTTGTACCCTCAGAAGTGTTTCTGCTGAAGGACACCTAAACAGCACTGCGGATTTGTGTCCCGCAGTCTGCAAAACTGCCTCCCCTGAGTGGGGTGAGGAGCTACTGAAATACTGAAATCATGGAAACTAGCAGAAGCCACAGCCCATGGTGCTGGGAGAAAACTGGGAAGGACAGAGAGGTGAAGAGGCTATAAAGGCCCAGTTGTGAAGGTGATCATGGGCCAGGATGTCCTGAAGTCGCAAAGCTGACCAATGCTGAGTGCCCTAAAACCTACCACTCCTGTGCCCATCTCTTCTTTCAATGGACAAAGTCTTCCCCTGCTCTTATGTGCCTGGGCTGGAAGGGCCTTTGACTTATAACATGAAGCAGCCTCCAGAGCCTCTTGGGGCAAGTGATGGTCAAGGAGGCTCTGCCTAACCCCACCCTGCCCTTCCCACTTGTCAGAGGACCAGGAATTTCAGTCTTCCAGCTCCTGGGCTGATCTAGTGACTTGTAACAGGATTTCTCTGGAACTGGAAGGTGTTGAAGACAGGAAATACTCCTGGGTTTCTTCACCCGCTGAATGCCTAGTTCCTGGTCTTATTACAAGGCTTACATTCAGGATAAGAAGAGGCGTTTGGGGCTTGACACATGACCTCTTAGCAGCAGTTTCTGTTCAGGAACGAAGAGGTAAAAAGAAGCAGTGTCTACTAAGTCCTTTTCCAAGAGTCTCAGGAAATTCTCACGAAGACCTTCTCAGGTAAGGACTGACGGGAAATGCCTTGGTTTAATATTAAACTTTGCCCTTGACACATTTTGTTTATGGAGGGCATATACAATATTGTCTGCTCAAGGAAGCACTGTAATTCTTATCTAGACTTTATGTAGAATGAGTATATATAAAACCTAAACTTGGTCCTTAAGGAAGGGGTTACCTCTCAGAGAAGGCCTATGGGGAGGTTTCTACGAAATTCTGTGGTGCTGCCATTGCTCCAAGGAGCCAAGGTGGTGCCAAGTTTGAGCACTCGGCTGTTAACTGAAGGTTAGTTTTTTGAACCCACCAAAAGGCTCTAAGGAGTAAAGACCTGGCGAACTGCTTCCGTTAAGATTACAAACCAGGAAACCCTATCGGGGCAGTTCTCCTTTTACACTGGGCCACAATGACTCAGAAACCCACTCGATGGCACCTAGCAATAACAACAGGAATCCTTTGCTCCCAATGTGCTTGAAATGCCTCTCTGGGGAAGGCTGGCCTTTAGAGCCAGCTCATGGCCACACGGGAACTGAGACTCATGTTTTGTTACCACACCTTAGTTTCAGTCAGAAAATTTATTTTCCGGTTTCTTCACGAGGCTTGACTACAGACATCTCTCAAGTGTTGTCAAAATTAATTGCATTCTCTGATAATGATTGGCAGGATGTATTTCCAAGCATTTCCAAGAGACTGGAAAAACTTTCCGAAGAGGCTTGTTCAGCGCCATGTTGTACAATAACTACAGTGTTGACGTAGTATATTAACCACATAGTTTCCTCGTTTTCTGCTTTCCTTAAATAACAACTGAAATTCCAAGTCTACCACCTGAAGTACTTCCTTTAGTGTTTCACTTAGAAGTCTGGTGGTGATAAATTCTCTCAGTTTTCCTTCCCCTAAGAATGGCATTATTTGTGCTTTACTCCTGAAGGTAATGATACATAGATACATGATACATAGAATTCTGGGTTAGTATTTCCATCTTTCAGGGTTGAGAAAATGTTGTTTCACAATCTATTTTTTTGGCTTCCTTGGCTTCTGATAGTGAATACAGAGTCATTCAAATTGTTTTTCTCAGGTGAAATGTGTTGTTTTCTCTCTACCTCCTTCCTGAGTATTTTCTTGACCTTTGTTATTCTGCAGTTGATTATGATGTATGGTATTTTGATGCAAGTAACCCATGTTCTATATATATATGTGTGTCAACTGTTTTTCCCCTCCCAGGTATGTCTGTAAGTACAGTACACTGTTTTTTTTCTTTTTACATGCTGCTGTTTAAAAAAAAAAAAAAGAGTAGTGTACTTACAGATATACTTGGGATGTGGGGTAAGGCCCACTGGGTTGGCAAAAAACCCATAACCCGCAGAATATTTTTGTGCAAATTCGGTATTGAAGCATAGAATTCTTTAACTTGCTGTGGTTTGCTGAACTTCTTGAATCTGTAAGTTTATGTCTTTTACCACATTTGGAAAGTGTTCAGCCCGTATTTCTTCAAATACTATTTTCTACACCACACATTTTCTCCACTTCTTCTGGAGTTCCAATAAATAGGCTTTTTGTCTAGTTCTTGAGGCACTGTCCATTTTTTTCCATATTTTCCTCTCTGTTTGCAGAATGGATATTTTCTACTGATCTATTTCAAGTATTTAGTTTTTTCTCTGTCATCACCATTCTGCTATTGTGAAAATATCAACTGAATTTTTTATTTCTACAATTGTACTTTTAACATGTAAAATTTTCATTTGCAAATAGCACCTATTATCTTTCCATTTATTTAAAAAGTGTCCCTGTTATTTCTTGGAGAATGATTAGAATAGCATTTTAAAATCTGTGTCTTATGATTTCGAGACTACAAGTCCTACAAAAATTTTACGGAGAATTTTTTTTTTTAGCAGTCAATTGACCCAGTTATGTTCAGGCTCCAAGTTCTGTCCCATCTCCTGTATTCTGTGGTTCAAATGTTAGTTCAATTTTTGAAGGCTTTGCAGCTGTATTAAAGTCTAATCCATGTGAGCGCCACTCAGTATGGAACCTTGATGGCATCCTAACCCATAGTGCGGCTCTTAAAGGATTTAATAATGCTTCTTAGGGTCAGGGCAATGCATATGCAACTGGGGGGTGAACCAGGAGTTCATAGGAAGTCTGCAGAATCTCTTTCTTGCACAGCCTCCTCTCTCTCTTTCTCTTCTCCTCTCTGAGTTCTGAAGGAGTGCGTTCTAACCCATAGTACAGCTCTTAAAGGATTTGATAATGTTTCTTAGGGTCAGGGCAATGCGTATGCATCTGGGGGGTGAATCAGGAGTTCATAGCAAGTCTGCAGAATCTCTTTCTTGCACAGCCTCCTCTCTCTCTTTCTCTTCTGCTTTCTGAGTTCTGAAGGAGTGCTTTCCTGGCCCACTGGCGGGAATGGTGGGGCTGTAATCTCCTCATTCTGTTGTGAACATAAGGGATTGGTTCTACCTATGGGGCCAAAGCACTGGACAACCAGCCAAAAGGCTGGCAGTTTGAACTTGTCAAGAAGCGCCTCAGAAGACAAGCCTGGCGATCCGCTTTTGAAAAGTCTCACCCTTTGAGGCAGAATTGACTAGGTGCCAGTTAACAGCAGAGAGAGAAAAAAATATATTGGAGATTCTTCTACACTCGTTGGCCCTTCCATACTCTGGTCAGAGAGAAGGATTCTCCTCTGCCAGAGTTTCAGGTGTCTGCCCACCTGCCCACCTGCCCGTCTCTCTCCTTTACGGACCTTCTATTCCATTTATATGAGAGAGGGCTTCTCTCGGAGCTATTTCTGTCCACAACGGGTGTGCAGCTCTGAGATTTGGGCTCATTTAATTTCAGCCTCTGGAATGTTCATACTTTATGTTCTGGTTCCGTCCTGCCCCCATCCACCTTCAACACTTTCCTTTGCAGAGTCCTGAGATAGTGTCCCATGCATTTGTCCAGATACTTAGTTGTCAGATACCAGCATAGCCACCGGGGGCAGTGCTGTTGTGGTTGAGTGGGGAGGGACTGTACACTGAAGGAGCTGCAAGACCTGGCTGCCTTGTGTGAGCAGGACAGGGGTGTGCTGAGGAGTGGGTGCTGAAGGTGCTGAGTCAAGGGGCATTTAGTATAAAGTTGGGTCAAGGAGAGTTTGTTGACAAGGATTTATTGCTGTAGCAAGGGTTCTGGAAATGGGTTTAATATGCTGTGGGATTGCTTTTGGAAGCTTAGAAAAGGCAATGGCCCACATTCTATGAAATCGAAACGCCGGACCTGCTGTGTCAGATGTTGGAAGAGGGATTAAAAGCCTCCAGTATGTGGGCATGTCTGAGTTAGTCTTCTGTAAGACCATTTCTTGGAGGTCCTGAAGGATACCCATTTCATCAGAAGAATAAGGAATGCAGAGATGAGGGGAGCACCAGCAACATGGAGCTTACCAATATGTATACTTTGTAGGGAGTCCCTGGGCGCCACAAACAGTTAAGTCCTTGACTATTATCCGAAAGTTTGGCGGTTTGAACGTACTCAGAGGATCCTTGGAAGACATTCCTGGCCATCTGCTACTAAAGGATGAAAGCCTTAAAAACACTATTGAACAGTTAGTTCTACTATGCCCACATGGGGTGGTCATGAGTCAGAAATGACTTGATGACAACTAACAGCAACAATCGTCTATAGGCTCAGGTTGTTAGTGGGAGCTGGGCTGCCTAGTAGCAATGCAAATCATGGGATCCCAGCTCCACAGAGGCCAGGTGGAAGTACTTAACTGTCAGAAACAAGTTGTGTGTGATTACAATAATGGTCAGCAGGCCACAGTAGTAGTTATCTATTGGGGCATAATAGACTGTCCCCAAACTTAGCAGGTGTGAGACAAATGGAAAATTAATATTCAACTCATTCTGATAAATTTGGAACTAGACAAAAATTTTGGTATCACTCAACATAGTTTTAAGGTGAAGGAATAAACTAGAAAATTTAAATAACTGATATAAGTATAATAAGAGGTTTTTCAAATAACGATGATATAACTGCATACCTGAATAAAAGACAAATACATCACAATCAATGATATCTCTCCAGTATAGACATGAGGGTCTCAAATTGGCAAGGGTGAGAAGGGCAGACCGTTCTCTTGCCCCTACTACTTGACTGGATCAAACTGTGTTCAAAACTGTAAAATATTTAGGAAAACATTGTTTTGACCAGAGCATCAAAGGACTTCTGTGACAAAAACTAATGTACTAAAGTACATAAAATGAAACCTGAATATATGCAAAAAATATGCCATATTTTCAAATGAGAAGTCTTGTCAATTAAATGGAGGCGCCTAAAACTAATATATAAGTGGAATGTATTTCCAGTCGGAATATTAAGATAGTTGTTTTTGAATTGTATACAGTGATCATATGCTACAAATAGTACAGTAGATAACAGAGGATGTTGCTGGTGTTAGAAGACTTGGAGTCCATTTCTGACTCATAGCGATCCCATTTCACTGCCCCACAGGGTTTTCTAGGCTGTGATCATTATGGGAGGAGAACAATAGGTCTTTCCCCTCAGTGCCCCCTGGGGGGTTCGACCTGCCAAACCTTCTTTGGATTAGCAGATGAGCACTTAATCACTGCAACACTACGGCTGCTTTAAAAGGTATAGAGAAGAAAAACATGAAAAAGCAGGATACTAACAGGTGCCTACCTCTTCAGGTAACAGAACAAATTGATATTACATAGCATAGAAACTGACAAGTCGACCAATGAAACAAAATCTGCTAAGAAGTCACAATAACCATTGATATAAAGGCGCTATTCTGAGAAAATTATATTTATTTAATAAATGGTGCTGACTCAAGTGATCGTTCTGGGGGACAAAGCTTGCAAAAATGTGATACACAAATGATAGGTTTGGAAAATCATGTGAAATGGAGATGACAAGTCTTAATAACAATTTCCATTTTACACAGAAGGATAAAAATTAAGCACTTGAAAAATGAGCAGTGAATTCAAACCGATCGTTCACAGGAAATCCACATGCCCAATAAACATAGTCCAAGTTGCTCAAAAACACTGGTAGTTAAGAAAATATCAAAGTCCCAGTGAAACTGGCACAATTTAAAAATCAACACCATCTATGGCTGGCTGGGCTGTGGGAAGAAGGATACCCTGAGACATAGCTGGAAAGGTGCTTTAGGACAGCCTCTAGGGGAAAGACATGGCCATGGCTCTGTACTTTAAAAACATACTTTGAGCTGGAAATATCACTCTATGGAGTCTATTCCACAGAAACAGATCCTGTAGTACACAACGGATAGTTATTATTAGTGTTGACCAAACATTGACTGTACATTGATAGTTGAATGATAGATAACTTATGGTAAAGCTACATCATCAATAAATGAGTTATAGTAGTTGAGTGGGAAAAATCTCTGTGAAGTATTATTGAAGTATTACTGAAAACATCTAGTTGCAGAGAAGTGTATATAAAATGAGCACATCTGGGTTAAACAATATCAATTGTTTCAATATGCCTGGATTGCTGTTTATGTTTATGAGTGTGTATAAGTCTGTGTGCTTGTTTAAGCAAGGATAAGAGAGACTACTTACCACATTGTTAACCTGAATTATCTTGGATTCACTTGCAGGAAAGAACAGGGGGAGGAGAGCTAGAACACGCAGGAAGAGTGGACTTAAAAAGCATGGATGATAATGTTTCCATTTTAGTAGTGTTATGTATGGACGAATAAATCTGTTTTAAAGGGAGAAAGCCAGAATATTCCTTAGAAGCAAGGATGGCTTTGGCCATGTTATCAAGAGGGAGGGACCAGTCCCTGGAAAAGGACATCATGCTTGGTAAAGCAGAGGTCCAGTGAAAAAGAGGAAGACCCTCAATGAGATTGATACAGTGACTGCAACAGTGTGCTCAAATAGAGCAAAGATTATTAGGATTGCACATGACCGGGTGGTGTTTTGTTCTGTGGTGCAAAGGGCCACTGTGAGTCAGAACTGACTTGATAGCTTCTGACAAGAACATGTATAAGTCCAGATAAAGTGTACTGAATTGATATCATCTATTTCTGTGACTGTGTATATGTGTCCCTGCAGAGAGGTGTAGGGAAGGATACATGTGTGTCTATTAACATTGGATACCTTGGGGGAGCAGGACCAAATTACATATGAGGGTGGGACCCTGACATAAATTTTTTTGTCATACAAATCTGTAATCTTACAAATGTAATAAAAAACAATTTCAGAGCTTTGGAAATTCATAAACATCATAGATATATGTATATTTTAACGTGTTTTGTTAGATATTTAAAATGGGTGAAAATTCTCCAGAATGACAGACAAAAGATTTGAATCACTGGAAGGAGAGCACACCGCAGAAAGTAATAATCAGATCCAGTGGATTTCTTGTTGTTCTTGGAGCCAGTGAGTTCTTCTGGTTTCTATAACTGGAAATGACCAAAAATAATTTTGGGAAGTCAGTAGAGTTACCCCTCAAAGATGTCTTGCGAGCACACGTCTACAGCTAAATTCAGAAGGCTGGACGTCATGTGCAATTCACTAGGTAACTCATGCGCCTCTAGAAGATTCTCTCTCCCGGATATGCTGCTTCCACCTCCTCCCTGCCTAGCCCCACTGGATAACCCGTCTTTGTGCATTGTAGGCCCCATTCAGGTCTGAGCCTAGATCATAGAGGACATCAACTGGGAAGGTAGCTTTTAAGAAGAAAGATGTTGATGAAAAGATTTCAGAAAGCAGCACCTCCCCAGCCAGCCTCTCCCCAACCTGGGAATGCCAACCGCTCCCACCCTGATACCTCTGAGAATCTCTGATTTTTTGTTTTGGATCCTTAGGAGACTGCAGGATTTACCTGGTCTGAACACCTTGGTTCTTTCTGTCTGTGACCCTCTGCCTCGCAGGAGCCTTCTCTGTCACTCTGAGGAATACACACAGGACAGACTGGATGGAGGTGCCCATCCTAGAGGCCCTGCCCTCCATTCCTCTGCCCCTGGGGGGTTCCCTGTGATACTTGTGGTCTCATCTCCCAGGGAGATGGATACACCCCTGTCATGTCCAGGGCTTCCCCAGACTTGGGATTTGATGTCGCGACTGAGACTGGGGCTTTGTTGTCCACTGTTGAGTCTGGGCCTGAATCTGCCCCTTCCCACCATTACCTCTGATCACCTGTGTTCTCGCTCTTCTCCCTGGGTTTGAAGCTTGTCCTCTCTTTTGGTTCTTTCACCTCAGAGGGCCTTTTTCTTCCAGTTCTTTGACCTCGGGAGAGGTCAGATTTGACCACAGGAAAACAAAAAAAAAAATTAGCATGTTTGTTTGACATGTCAAGAACCGGAATGTACAGCTTGATTTTAAGGAGAAGAGAAAGTTCCAAAGCTCTACCCCTTCCCCTAGGACATGCTCTACAGGAAATATCCTGCAAGCCCTGGATCAACTCTTATCCAGAAATGGTTAACACCCAGGGGGATTTTTCTACACCACCTCCCACTTCACATTCCCCCAATGTGGCAAAAAGGGTGCATCCAAATCATAAACCCAAATTCACCCTAGGAGACCAGAAGACATTGGTGGGGTGAGTTCATTTTCCTTCAACCTGCCCTCCTCTCCTCCTACCAAGCCATGCTTCTTTCTCTGCCTCTATACTGCTGGGAAGGGACCCAGAGTTGTTTGTTTAGGGCTTTATGTCCACTGCTCACCTGCAGGCATGTTTCCCAACAGCCTGCCATCTCTCTCATTCCTTTTCCTCCAAAGAACTCACTGACACCCCCTTCACCATCACTCCTCAGCAGGGCCCCCCCAATCCTCCCAAGTCCCACTGAAATCCCATTTCCCTTTCCCTATTTATGTTGCGCTCATCCTTAGGGTCCCAAGATCTCACCATCCAGATGAGGCCTGTCCTGTCCTCTCCTGGGCCAGGGGAGCCTCTGAGGGGACCTGGTGTCTGCGGTCAGCTATCTGGGACTTCTTCCATCCAGATCTCCCTTAGGGCTGGAGTTCTCTGTGCACTTGGGTTGGGAGGGGTGGGATCAAAGGGGAAGGAGGGTATGATCTTCCAGGGGAGCTGGGTTAAACGAACCTGAATGGAGGTCTCTCCTGAAGGCCCACGTTTCCAGCCCAAAGTCCCTGCTCCTCCTAGTCCCGGGGTTCTAGCACGTCTTCAGGTGCTTTCCCATCTTGCCTCGGTGGTGCGCCTGCTCCTTCTGCAGCCTGGTCTCTTGCCTCTTCAGCCTGTCCAGCTGGTGCCTCAGCCTCTTCAGTTCTTCTCTCTGCTTCTCCAGCTGCTCCTCCAGGTGCCTGCAGACCGCTCTCTTCTCCCTCACCTCCCTCTTCTTGGCGGCCATCAGGCAACGCCTGGCCAGCTGGTGGCAGCGTCTGGGCCTTCGCTGGACTGAGCGTGGCAGCCGCCTCTCCAGCAGCTCTTCAAAGAAGACCCGGCAGCTGAAGCCCTGAGTCACACCATGCTCCGCGTGCGCAACCAGGGCCTCCCGGGACTCGAACACGCGGCAGCAGGCCACGCAGCGGAAGCCGCGCTCACGGGTCTCCAGCCACTCCGGGGTGGTTGCGCGGGGTCTCTCAGCATGCTCCTCCCGTTGGTCAGTGGGCTCCTGGGTACAGGTCTGGGGCCCCTCCTGCCAGGGCTCCAGGTTGCTGACCAGGGACTCAGTGTTGGCCAGACTGGGGGCAGAGCCGATGGTGCTCTCCTCAGAGAGCTCGGCCTCAAAGACCTGGGGCATCTTGCCCACGGGGTCAAAGGAGGTTTTGGTCTGCCAGGAGACCGCCACCCCCTTGACCGTGCGCACCTTGGTGAAATATGCGCACCTGACCCATGGCTTTCCTGGGGCAGCCCCGTAGCTGGAGGAGTGAGAGGGCTGCTCGGTGGAAGATGAAGGATAAGAATTCTGAGATTGTTTTGGAATCTTCCTTGGCCTGGAGCTTCGACTTTTTTCTTGGGATGTTGCTGACTCTTGCGCATTTTCCTCTTGGATAGAGACCTCTGAGAATAGAGAGTTAATTTAGTTGAGCTTTCAGGGTCCTTATTCTCACCTGTGACCCCAAAGCTTTGGTCATAGGGACCCCTGGAGGCCTTTCCATCACCACATCCTCCACCTGTGCAGACCCCGTGGTTTCTTTCTTCTTCCCCAGAGACCCACCAGCCTTTGGGGGCACTGCTGTGGAAGACAAAGTCTCCATTGTAAAGTGGCACTCTTTATGATAGTTCATTTTTTAAGAAGTTATTTTTCTTTAATTCCACATTTATTGAATTCCAATGAATTTGTTCCTTTGGAACTTAGAAATGACCTCATTCCCATGAAGCTTCATAATAAATGTGTTTCTTGACGTTTTGTATGCGGGTGATATTCTTAGTAAATTTGGAGGGTAAACACTCCAGAGCAATGGTCACCTCTTTTCATCCTCTTTTTACTGAAAGGCTTTTTATAGAGGAGGTATATGTAAAGAAAAGAATGTGTATATTTAGTTATGATTCTTACATGTATACCTCTTCCTTGCACCCCTCTTAACCCAGCCACAGTAGAAGATGAAAATTGTTTTTCTCGGAGTAGAAGCCCAGTCCTTAGTAGATGAGGTGAGGCAGAAAGAGATGGCCGTATCTGAGAACCTTGATGCGAGAACTTCAGATGGACAACACACAACCTCCTCTCCTGTGTATGTCTCAGTGGGTTGTCTATGTCAACCGAAAGGTCTGTGTATGTTTCTGAATCTGTGGGAAGGACTGCAGAGTTCAGGATGCAGAAAGAGATGGAGCTAGGTTGGGTGCGTTGGATGGAGGGAAAGCTCGAGAGAGAGACAAGATTCAGAGATGGAACATGCCAGCAGTTGGTTAGAAGGATACAGAGATCAAGGAGGGAGCAGAAAGCAGGGCTCAGCCACTGAAGGTCAGAATGGGGCAGCAACAAAGAAGACAAGGCGGGGGCACACTAGTCGGAGAAAGAATGGATAACTAATAATGATAGCAGAAACTGAGTTTAGCTATAGTTGGAATTTTAAAATTCTTTCCTGCTAGACTTGGAAAACATCATGCTAAATGGAATAAGTTAGTATTTGCCCTAAGTATAGGGCAAATACTGTACAATGTGACTTATATGAAATAAGGAAATATATAGAAAGCAAAGATTATTGGTCATTGCCAGTTGTGGGCAGGGGGAAGGGGAAGTTTTTCCACTGGGGCATTGAGGTTATGTTAATGGTTGTAGAAGAGTTTGGAGAAGGATATTGAGAATGGTTACATGACTTGAAGAATGTAATGAGTGTCACTGACTCATACATTAGAAATTATTCAATTACAAGAGAAAAAAAGATCTATACTATAGCTGTCTTTACCTAGAAGAATTGTTAAACTCTTAGGTAAAGATGGTCAGGAGACCTTGGAGGAGAAGAGAAATCCCTAGAGCTAGAGGGGCAGGGCCTTCCTGGACCTTCTTCTGCCTGAGTCCAGGCTGAGGACTGTGGCAGCTTACACTGACTGGGAACTCTGAATGAACGTGTGGTACTGTGCTCCATCACACCACCCTCTCCCAAAACCTCCTGTTAAATTTGATATTTTGTTTTAATTCGCATGATATATTAATTCAGTCTCATGAAAAAATTAAGTACAAGTCTTTGTAACCACCCTTCTCCCTGGTTCTATACCCACTGCCCCAGTTGCCCACCTGCGTTCTTTCCACTAACAGAGCAGGAGAGTTCACAAATCTGACTTGTCTGCTACTGTTATGGAAAGCCCCTCAGATGACAGTAGATTTCTATACTTCACTCACATATTTATTCCTTCATTTATTTATTCACACTATAATTTCTTACTGTTTACTAATTGATAGGAAGTTTTTTCAGGTGAAAGCCTCGGTGATCCCTTGTGGTCCTTGTTTCCGGGGTGAATCAAACCCCTTGCTGCCCAGCACCCATCGCACAGACTGAATTTTTCTCCCACCCTTATCTTGGGCCTTAGAGAAAGGCCTCTTCCTCATGTATTGCTGCTCCATTCTGGCTGGGTGAAGATGAACCACGAAGGATGGTCACCGGCAAGATGTTTCTCCTCCTCCCACGTAGAGTTGATGTCCCAAACTCTCACAAGTTGGGGACCTTGATTTAGGCAGAACCGTTTGTAATTTGGTATCCAAAGTCGCTCTCCCACAGGAGACCTCAGAGCCACAACCTCTCCAAAGAGCAGTTAGGATCTGAGTGAGCACCAAGGTTTCCAGTAACCCTTGTGTGACATCATCACTGACATCACTCAGTTCCAAGGGCCCAGTTTGAATCTAAACAGCGCACTAGGAAAAAATATGGCAACTGTTGCGGGAGAGGCTAGGAGGCCGGGAGGAGGGAAATTATATCTTAAAAATGAATTGAGATGTTCACTTAAAGAAGTCAATATCCAAGAGGAAGGAAACTGTGAGTTGAGGGAATAGAAGAGTATAATGAGTCGTTGTTTCTCCCAAACCTCTTCTCTGGCCCTGCATCAAATCTCTCCATCTCTAGAAACACAATGTCCACTCTGAACACCTCTCAGGCCTCCTTTGCCACTTAGGCTTCACACAGGCTGTTTCCTCTGACTAGTAGACGTTCTCTCCCTTCCTGTTGACTGGTTCCTTCTCCATGGTACTTAGTCTGTGCTCCTGCTTTATGTATTCAAAGCACCTAGTAATCCTCCATCATAGCACTGAGTCATAGGAGGTGCTCATTTTCCAATTTGCGTCTTCCAAATGGGTTGTAAATAACTTGGGAACAAAGATGAGGTCTGCCTCATATTTGGCAGTCCCGGAAAGTGAGACAGAGCCCCACCCATAGGAGATACTCAATATATATCTATTGATTAGATAAAAGAAGATTCTTCCAAAAGACTCACCCTTCGTAGCCATCCGTGCAGAATGGAGTTTTCGGTCTGTTGCCTGGAGGTACCATCACTCAGTGGTGGTGTCTAGGCCACTCTCTCTTGACCTCCTGACTCTAAACCCTGTGAAGCCTCTTGGCCTGTCCACATGCTTCTCCCTTGGAGCCACTAAAAAGAGTAGGATTACATCAACACAGAAAAGCACTGAGACACCGGACGACGTCTATGGTCAATCTGTCTGGGAGGCTTAGGTGAGCCCTCGGGGAAAGGTCCACTGTCCTCTGCTTGATCTCCTTTTTTGTCCAGGGGGCAATTAGAAAAGGAAGAAGCAAATTGTTGAAACATTTTAAGGCAGGGTTTGGGAAGTTGTGCTTGGTAGGTAGAGGAGAGCCTGAGGATTTGAAGGAAAATGAAAGATGTCAACATGGGAACAGAGAGGGCTCATTTTCTGTGACTACAGATGGTAGAATGTGGGCAAGTGGTTGGAAATATAAAAAAAAGAAAATCTCCTAACCATCCACTCGTATTTCAAAATTTAGGTAAAGCATCACTTCCTGGTGGAAGCCTTTCCAACCCTAAACCTGGTAGAATTTCCCACTCTGCTCCACACTCTATTGTATTTAAGAAACACTTCTGCCACAACTAGGGGCAAACTTGATTGCATTTACATGTTGTGATGGATAGCAAAAATGGCCACATGTTCTAATATGTATGTATCCATACATATTATATGACCTACAGCTCCCTTTCTCAAGAGCAAGATTCTTCCTCCAGTCCTTGAATTTGGACTGATCTATGATTGCTTTGGCCTTTGGGACAGTACAAAGACCAATAGAAGCAGAGACCGAATATAATTAGACACATCGTGACTTGCTCTCTTGCCAAAAACGAAACCCATCACTCTCAAGTATATTCTAACTCATAGTGACCCTGAAGGACAGAGTAGAACTGCCCCATAGGGTTTCCAAGGCTGTAATCTTTACAGAAGGAGAGTGCCATGTCTTTCTTCCACAGAGCAGCTGGTGGGTACAAACTGATTACCTTTCCTTTAGCAACTGAGCCCTTAACCACTGCACCACCAGGGCTGCTCCTTGCCTTCTTGCTGCGCTTCAAACACTGAGAACCCATGGGAACAGCCCAGGCCACCCTAATAAATGACAAGAGACCATTAGAGAGAGAATCCAGCTGAGAAGATTTCAGGCCCTCTGCCCGCCAGCTGACATGGTGGCTGATTCCAGATACATGAGGGAGCCCAGCCGAGAGCGGCTGAGTCTGCCCCAGACCAGAAGAACCCCAAACTGCCAACCCCGAAAACTGTGAGCGAAGTAACTGCTTGTTCTTTTAAGGCACTTCAGTTTTGGGTCATTTGTTATACAGCAATTGATAACTGATTTGTTAACTGGGCTGTTTCTCTCACCAGACTGCAAGGAATCTTTTCTTAATCATTTCTGTATCAACAGTATCTGGCAGAGGGTTGTTCATGTAGTCATTAGACAGTAGAAATTTCTTCATTTACATCATTTAAAAGTTTCTGTCATTATGTTTTAACTTTCTTTTATAAATAAGATATGGGTGGATTTGCAAGTCTAAGCTGAGTGTACATGTTTTTTCCTTAGGTATTAATCCCTTTTTCTTGCTATTACTCATACATTTAGACATAATTCCAATATTATACTTCATATTCACTGTTCGTTTTTTTTTTATTATTATTCTGCTTTTCCTGTTTCTTTTTTTATTGGAATGATGAAATTTCTCTTACTTTCTTTTTCCTTCTAGCGATTTGAAAGTTGTATTTTCAATTCCTATTCTTTTATAGTAAACATGAGATCTTTGAACATTTTAATATTTGGTATATTGTATCAAGTTCATGTCTCAGTTGTCCTCTCAAACAGTAATGTTTTGCTAGCTGCCATTGAGGTGACTCCGACTAATGGTGAACTTAGGTACCACAGAACTAAAGGTTGCCAGGTCCTGTGTCATCCTCACAAGTGCCAGCAATTTAGATTCCATCATTATGGCTAATGTGCCAGTCCATGTCACCAAGGGTCTCCTACAGCCTTGTTGGCCTTCATCTTCACCAACCACGATATCCTCCTCTAGGACTGATTAATCTCTCCTGATGACATGTCCAAAGCAAGTGAATTGGACAGTATTCTCTTGTGATCTGTAAGTGTTTAATTGTCCAATTTTCAGAAGTAAATCTCCAGGTCTTTCTTCTTAGTCTGTCTTAGTCTTGAAGCTCCACTGAAACCTGACCACCATGGATAACCCTGTTGGTATTTAAAATACTGGTGGCCTAGCTTCCAGCATCATAGCAACAACCAAACCACCACAGTACAGCAAACTAAGAGACAGGCAGTGAGCTGAACAGCATATTGTTGTTGTTAGGTGTCATCAGGTCAGTTCTAATTTATCGTGACCCTATATACAGCAGAACAAAACACTGGCCAGTCTTGTGCCATCCTCACACTTGTTATTATGCTAGAGCCCATTGTTGCAGCCACTGTGTCAATCCATCTCACTGAGGTTCTTCCTCTTTTTCACTTTCTACTTTACCAAGCATAATGTTCTTCTCCAGGGCCTGGTCTCCCCTGATAACATGTCCAAAGTGTGTGAGACAAACCATCTGTGCTTGTAAGGAATATTCTGGCTGTACTTCTTCCAAGACAGATTTGTTTGTTCTTCTGGCAGTCTATGGTATATTCAATATTGTTCACCAACACCATAATTCAAAGGCAGCATTTCTTCTTCGGTTTCCCTTATTCATTGTCCAGCTTTCACATGCATATGAGGCGTTTGAAAATGTCATGGCTTGTGTCAGACACACCTTAGCCTTCAGAGTGACATCTGTGCTTGTCACCAGCATAAAGAGTTCTTTTGCAGCAGATTTGCAATACATCATTTGATTCCTTGATTGCTGCTTCCATGAGCGTGGACTGGGGAACTGAATAAAATGAGATCCTTGATAACTTCAATCTTTTCTCTGTTTATCATGGTGTTGCTTATTGGTCCAGTTGTGAAGATTTTTGTTTTCTTTATGTTGAGGTGCAACCCATACTGAAGGTTGTAGTCTTTGATATTCACCGCTAAGTGCTTCAGGTCCTCTTCACTTTCACCAAGTTTGTGTTATCTGCATATCTTAGGTTGTTAATGAATCTTTCTCTAAACCTAATGCCACGTTCTTCTTCATAGAGTGCAGCTTTTTGGATTATTTGCTCAGCATACAGATTGAATAAATGTGATGAAAGGATAGAACCCTGACACAAACTATTCCTGATTTTAAACCACATAGTACCCCTTGTTCTCTCTGAAAAACGGTCTCTTGGTCTATGTACAGGTTTCACATGAGCAAACTTAACTGTTCTAGAATTTCCGTTCTTTGAAGTGTTACCCATAATTTGTTATGATTCACACAGTATAATGCCATTTCATAGTCAATAAAACGCATGGAAACATCTTCCTGGTATTCTGGTGTTCTCTGCTTTCAGCCCGGATCCATCAGACATCAGTAATGATATTCCTCATTCCATATCCTCTTCTGAATCCGACTTGAATTTCTGTTGCAACTTCTTTTTAATGATCTTCAGCAAAATTGTACTGCGTTTTGATATTAATGATATTGTTTGATAGTTTCTGAATTTTGTTGAATCACTTTGTTTGGAAAGTGCCCAAACATGGATCTCTTCCAATCGGTTGGCTAAATTATTCAGCCAGTGCTGCATCTGTTTGTTGAAACATCTCAATTGGTACCTGTCAGTTCTTGGAGTCTTGTTTTTTGCCAATGCCTTCAGTGAAGCTCGGAGTTCTTCCTTCAATACCATCAGTTCTTGATGACATGCTGCCTCCTGAAATGGTTGAACATCGACCCATGCTTTTGTGTGTGTGTGTCTGTGCCGTGACCCTGTGTATTCTTTCCATCTTATTTTGATGCTTCCTGTGTTGTTCAATATTTTGCCCGTACAATCCTTCACTACTGCATCTGGAGGCTTGGATTTTTTCTTCAGTTCCTTTAGCTTGAGAGATGCCAAGCATGTTCTTCCCTTTTGTTTTTCTAACGCCAAGTTTTTGCATGTCATTATCATACTTTGCCTTCTCAAGCTGCCCTTTGAAATCTTCTCTTCAGCTCTTCTACTTCATCATTTCTTTCATTTGCTTTAGCTACTTTATGTTCAAGAGCAAGTTTCAGAGTATCTCTGACATTCATATTGGTCTTTTCTTTCAGTATAAGGGCTGTATTTGAGGGTACCATCATTTTTATAACTTGCAAGTATCCTCTGTCAGGGCAGTTATTGACTGTAGCTGCACACCACCTAGTTCTTCTGGTTTCAGGCTGATGGAGTCCCTGGTTTATGTGGCCATTAAGGGAAGACCTGTTATTCAAGGAATTCTACTTAGAGCAAAATTTGTATATTTATGTATAATTTAAAGCTTCTCCTTTAAGATTGCCTTTCCCTGAACAGAAAGCTCTCACCATGTCATTATGAGAAATACTCTTTCAGTGTGAGGCAGAAAGAGATGTCCATATTTGAGAGTCCGATGGTACAAATCTCAGTAGCCAAGACACAACCACATCAACTGTGTGTGTGGGTGGGTTGTATATGTCAACATAAGGGTCTGTATTTTTCTGAGTATGAAGGTAGGATTGGCGAGTTAAGGAAGAAAGAGATGGAAGCATCTTGGGAGTGGGGTGCAAGCTCCGTGATAGAAGCTGCAGCAGGGGATCTCTCAAGAGGGTTTTAGAGGCCAGTTAGAAACCTAGGAAGCAAAAGGAAATAGGGCCAGTGGAGGGCAGCGCTAGAGTAGTGGTGGGGGGCAGCAAAAATAATGGTAGTGGAGAGGGCAACAAAACTGCCCTGAAAGGAGTGGCAAATTAAAGATCCTAGACAAAATTCAGGTTCAGAAAAGTAGGAATGTAAAAAAATTCTATCCTACAGCTCTCTTTGCTGTAAGGGTTTCTTAGGCCCTTCGGGAGATGTGGGGAGAAGACATAGGAGGAGAAGGGGAGTTGCTGGATCTAGGGGAGGAGTCTGCAAGCCATCTTCTGCCCTCAATGATGTGGGCTCTGGGCTCCTTCAACTTCTCACTCCCAGAACCTCCTGAGATATTTTCTTAATTCTTCACATAGTACATTAATATCATGTCATTAGAAAATATAATAATTAAGTATGCTTCTCTCTAACCACCCTTTCCCCCATCCTATATGCTCAAATTTTTTTTTTTTTTTTAATACTCTCTGCCCTAGTTGTCCACTGGCTTCCTTCCTTTCCACCAGGTGCAGATTCTAAACAACAGAGTGCCTTGTCTGCACCTGTTCTGGAAAGCTCTCAAATTCCCAATGAATTCTGTAGCTTGATCCCTCACTTATTCCTACATTTCTTGTTGATATAAGAATTTGGTTAATTGTCCACCAAATGACAGGAAATGCTTTCTTAGGACACTCCTCCTTATGACCCTTTCCATTCCCAATTCCTTCATCTTGCCCTATCATGGCTCTCTTTTCTGGTGGAAACCAGACCCTTTGTTCCATAACACACATCAATCTGGGACAATTTTTCCTCTCACCCTCATCTAGAGTCTTAGAGAAAGGCCTCTTCTTTGTATATCACTGTTTCATCCTCTCCGGGTGAAGATGTCCAATCATAATGATGTTCTGAAGGATCTTTATCCCTTTTCCCAGTTCTTGATGATGCATGACCATTTGATGACTTGGGGACCCCGGTTTAGTCTGGAATTTCCATGATAGAGTAGTTCCAGGTGTTCTCCCACAGGATCTCAGATCGACACCCTCTCCAAAAGAGTAGGTGAGATCAGCATGAACGGCATGGCTTCCATAACCCTGTGTGACATCATTCCTGACATTGCTCAGTTCTGTGGGCACACTTTAAATAGAAACACAGCAAAAAGAAAAATATGGAACTGTTCAAGTAGGAGGTTGAATACTGCCAGTCCCAGACTGGGAAAAGGGGGCTTAGATATAAAAAGGAATTGCAACTTTTCTCTGCACTCCATGTCGTTACTATCCCTTGGTGGGGAGAGAGAGAGTACAGGGAATCGTTACAGTGTGACCAGGAGTTGATTTCTCCAAAACTTCTCATTTGACTCTCTTGGAACCATGTCTCTCCAGCCCTGGTCGTACATTGTCCACTCTGAACGCCTCTCAGGTCTCCTTAGCCTCTGAGGCTTCACACAGGCTCTTCTCTGTGACTAGAAGATTTTCTCTCCTATCCCATCTGATGGCCTACTCTCTGGTGAAGCATGGTGGTTAAGAGAACTGACCCCATTGGAACAGATTGGGCTTGTGAGCTCACCATAAAATGCTAAGACTCAGGAATTTGTGGTCAGCCAGAATGGGAGGTTTAGGAGTTGACTTGGGGAAAGTCCATGACCTCTGCATCTTCCAGGCTCTGCTTTCACTCCGGAGCCCATTTAGAAAAGGAGCTGGTAAATGGAGACAGCATTTGAGGAAGCAATTAAGAATGTTGGGGGTGGTGATGACTTCTCAGAGGAAAATAAAAGTTTCAACAGGGAAATGCTAGGGGCTACTTTTGTGTGACTCCAAACTATAAATAGGGACGAGTGGTTGGAAAACAGTAGAACAAAAGATGATCTGCATCTGGTCACAAATGTACCAAATGCCTCAGTAGCTTCAGCCTGTCTCCTCAAACTTCTCTCTGGAGAAGACATGCGGCTTCCTGGACCTGGGCCTTTTGTCACCCCTTAACTATCCAATCATATTCTCAACTTGGTTGAGGCATCAGTTCCTGGTTGTGCTCTTCCCTAAATATCCTCCTGGTAGATTTGTTCACTTCTTGCTCCCTACTCCATTGTACCTGCAAAACCCTTTACCACAGCATAAAACACAATTGCATTTACTTTTTGTGCTTATGAAAAAAAAGAAATTTTTTTTTTCTGTTGTGGTTGATGTAAGAAATGTCTACACAGTCATCCTCTCTCTGTGCCCATGCCTTCTATGAGACTCTGGAGCACCTTTCATTAGCAGTAGAAGTCTTTCTCCACCCCTTAGTTGGGGCTGAGGTTATTATTGTTTTGGACATTGGGATGGTAGGAAACCTGATACAAGGACACAGTTGAAAGACTTTACATTGAGACTTTCCCTTTTGTTGCTCTTAAACCCTGAGAACTCATGGGAACATACTCAGGCCAGCCTGCTAGATGATGGAAGACCAATGGAGGGAGGATCTAGCTGTTTCACTGGCTTGATGTTATGAACTGGCTCCCAGCTACCTGGAACCAAATTGTAGACACATTAAGAAGCCATGTTGTGAGCCACTGAGGCTGGCCCAGATCAGAAGAACTCCAAACTGACAACTTGAAAGATTGTGAGCTGGTAAATTGTTGTTGTTTTAAGACACTACAATTTGGGGTCATTTGTTACACAGCAATACATGATTGATACAACTGTTAACTTGGCTGTTTCTCTCACCAGGCATTGAGGGAAATTCTCTGAGTCATTTCATCATCAAGAGCAACTGCCATAGGGTCTCACATGTAGCTGTTATAGTGTAAGTGTTTGTTGACTTCATGGATGAATGAATAATATGAATTGTAAGTGTGAATGCACAAATTCATGTGTGCAAGAAAACTTGATATTTCTTTAAATAAACTGAATTCCAACTCAGAGCTCTTGGCTTACAAAATTGGGGTAAAATTTTAACCTTACTTCTTTGTAGGGGTATATTTGGTGTTGATTTATTTTCTGGTTACCCCGGGGTCTAAAGAAGGACCAAGGTTTGGAGATCTTTAACACACCCATCGCCTCAGCCTATGTGGGCGATCTCTCTAGAAGCATTGTTTCTGCTGCTTCCATTCCCAGATTGACCATGAGAACCTTGGCAGGGCTGGGAACACCATAACGTGGTTTGTCTACTTGTGTGCCTGCATTAGTCTTTAAGGTGCTGCCACCTACCCCAGGGCATTATCAAGAAGCAGGCCTCACCCCTTCCCAATGTGTAGGTCTCTGCCGTCTGACTCCCACTCTTCCCCTGGGTTCCAGTTCACTCAGTGTGATTACTCCAATGAGCTGAGACTCTTACAACAGACTCTTCAGAGTCTGGAAGTTTCAGGGCTTTAACTCTGTGAGTCCAATTACCTCTTTGAAATGAGGTAGGGAAGGTTGAAAAAATAGGAAGATTTTACTTTGAATTTAATGTTTCAATAAAATTTCTTGCCATGCATTTTCAAATGGTTCTGCCTAACAATTCCTTCTGTTCTATTCCAAGATGCAGGACGATGAAGAGGGAATGTTTGTTGTGTCATAACCTCCAGAAGGATGCAAAGTGCACATGGGGTCCATTCCCCCCAATGCTCACACTTGAGCACCACACCCACATGGAAATCTTTGCAAGTGTTACTGAGTCCCTCACACATCCACAGTGAACAACTTTCAGATTCTCATAAGAAGGAATTATTTGTGTCCATTATTTGTGTCCTAAGACGAGGAACTCCTTGGAGACCCTACTCTGTCCTACAGGGTTGCTGTGAGTCGGAATCGACTGCGTGGTATCGGGTTTTGTTTTTGTTTTTTTGGGGGGGAGGTGGTTGATGTCAGCTGCAGAATAGTGTTTAAAAAAATGTTGACAGCGTAGCAGGTAAAACCAACCAAATGAAACTGAAATGAAATGTCTTTTTCACACTTACTGACCTCACAGTTCCTTCAAAGTGTTTACTTTCCACTGTGTTCAGAGGCAAGAGACACAGCTCGGGACACCTCCAAAATGATACGTCTCCCTCCTGATGTTAGGTAACATTACCTACTGTTTGGCTGGTTTATCATCTGAGTGCTCCACAAAAATAGAAGGCCCATGCAGGCAGGACCTTGTCTGCTGTGTTGGTCAGAGTATCCTGGTTCCTGGCACCTAAGAAGCTTCCAAAAATGATATGTCTGATTGAATGAGTGGGTGGGTTTTTATAAAAACCATGGAAGCGCTCTGTTTATGTAGTTACAATAGTGAAAACAGACGTAAGGAAATGGAGACTAGTTATGTGTGATTAGAAATGTAGACTAGTTATGTATAATGAGAACAGAACTTGTTAATGAAGAGATAAAAAAATAAGATGTGTTAATAGAATGTACCCCTTCCCTTTGGCTGGAGAGAGATATGGTAAAATTGGGTTGTTTTCACCTACTGATTCATAGGTTGTATATATTTATTTGAAATGTTAGTCTTTCGGGAGTCACAAATATTTCTACTGAGATATAATTCACCCGCCATAACATTGCCTTTTATAATGTGCACAATTCTGTGGTTTCTAGTATATGGACAGAGTTGTGCAACAATCACCACTGTCTAGCTTCAGGATATTTTCAGTACGCTGTAAATAAACACCCTACATATTAGTAGTCATCCTCATTACTCCTTTCCTGTAAGACGTAGCAACTGCTAATCTACTTTCTGTCTGTGTTGCTTTGTCTGTTCTGGATATTTCATGTAAATGCAATCATGTACCACGCAGTCATTTCTGTTTGGCTTCTTTCACTTAGCATAACGTTCTCAAGGTTTGTCCATATAGTGCCATGTATTAGTAACTGATGCCTTTTAATGGCTGAGGAATATTCCATTTTACGAGTATACCACAGTTTATCTATCAGTTCATGACTTTGGGATTCTCTCCACATTTTGGCTATTTATAAATAATTCTGCTATGAAAATTCTTTTGTAAGTTATTATGTGAACATGCTTAATTGTCCTGGATGCATACCTAGGAGTGGAATGCTATGTTTCATGCTAACTCTGTATTTAACTTTCTGAGCAAGTACCTAACTGTTTTCCAAAGCGATTGGATCATGTTACATGTCCACCAGCAATGTATGAGGGTTCCAGTTTCTCCACATCCTCACCACTTGTGTTGTCCATCCTATTGATTTGAGCCATCTCAGTGGTTTTGAAATAATAGTGCGTTTTGGTTTTGATTCGCATTTCCCTAATGACTAATGAGGTTGAGCTTCTTATCATGTGATTATTGACCATTTCTCTAGCTTCTTTGGAGAAATGTCTGTTCAAATCCTTAGCCTACAAATTTTTCTTCAGATTTTTGTCTGTATTTTTGCTTTCTTCATATAGTTTTTGATATGCCTAACATCTATATCTGTATCTTAATCAGTTTTAGCCTTCACAGCTTTGGGATTTTTAGAAAATCTTTCTCTTTTACCAATAAAAAGCAAAACAAAATCTCTCATAGTTTCTTCTAAAACTTTTATGGTGGCATATTTTACTTTTAAATATGTGATCCTTTTGGAATTTTGTTTCCTGTAAGCTATGAGAAAAAGGATGAAAATATTTTTATAGGTGATCTAAATGGTTACCAAATTGCTGCAAACACTCCTTTTTGCCTTTTTGCATAAGCCATATCTTAACTGCATTTTCCCATGTTCCATATAGAAAAGCATTTTTACAGAAGGAGGCCCGCCATTCCCAGCCATTTCATTTTAAGATTTTGCTTTGCTACAATAGAAATCCCTTCTATTCCTTTTCTACACACCTGTTGTCATAGCCAATAAAAATTTTGTGTGAGTAGGACTCCTGTGAATTTATAAGATGAGGTTGAATTTTATAACTGGTTCCATGTGGTACACCCAGCAGGAGGACAGACAGAAGCAGTAGCTGCAGAGGGAACAGAAGCTATAAGAACATGAGCCTCTACAGATTTGCTGCTGCATTTCACAGAAAGCTCTAGACTTTTCTTTGTAAGCTTATCAGTATATATGGCCATCACCTTAGAACGGACGAGAATAGTGCTTTTTAAGTGAGGCATTCAGGACAGGACTGGAGAAAAATGTAGAACAAAATCCTAATTTAAAAAAAACCCCAGAGTTCTAGATTGACAGAGACTGGAGAAATCCTGAGAATATGACCCCTAGACATCCTTTTAGCTCAATAATGAAGTCACTCCTGAGGTTCACCCTTAACCAAAGATTAGACGGGCCCATAAATCAAAATGAGACTCCTGGGGCATACCAGCCCAGGAAGAAGGACTAGAAGGCAGGAGAGGACAGGAAAGCTGGTAATAGGGGACCCAAGGCCAAGAAGAGAGAGTGTTGACATGTCTTGAAGTTGGTAAACAATGTCTTAAAATAATATATGCCCTAACTGTTTAATGAGAAGCTACTTTGCTCTGTAAACCTTCATCTACAGAACAATTAAAAACAAAACTTAGGCATTCAGAAGGAGGGTGTACATTCCTTAGCAGATGGTTAGACTTATATGTTCTGGTGAACATATGTACCCATTTCTATTGGGTATGTATCTAGAAGTAGAATTGCTGGGTCATAGGATATACGGATGTTCACAGCTTTAGTAGATATGGCCAAAGCATTTTTAAAGTGGTTGTACCAAATTACACTTTCACTAGCAGTAGATTAGAATTCCAGTTGCTCCATGTTCTACCAAATAGTTGGTATTTCCTTTTTTTTTTTTTTTTATTTTAGCCAGTCTGGTGGGCAGGGTTAGGATCACATTGTGAGTTTTTATTAGAATTCCTCTGATAACTGATGTCTCTTTCCATATGTATGTTGGCCATACAGAAATATTTTATAGAGTGTTCAAGTATATACTTGTCTTTCTAGCGAATTCTCTTTTTTTTTTCTTTATGAATCATCCTTTGTATATTCTAGAACCAAGTTTGTAGTAGGATGTATGTATTGCAAATAACTTCTGCTTCCACATGAATTCACCCTTGTAGCTTCTCATGAACTTTCAAATTAAAAAGCATGCCTTTTACAAAAATAGGCAAATGTATAGAAACGAAATTTTATAAGGGTTCCCAGGGGCAGGAGGGAGGGAATAAAGGGGTGTTATTGCATATGGAAACTGAGTTTCTGTTTACAATGATGGAAAAATCATACTGATTAAGGGTAGGGTTGCACAGCCGATTAACGTAATTCCTTTCAATAGTGTGTACATCTATACAACTCGTTCACTTGGCAAAGGTTGTGTGTTGTATTTACATCAACAACAAAAATGTGTAGCTGCTGAGGCAAAATGATAGTACTGAATTGATGAGATGTATTCTTTTATTCTTCTCTTCTCTATTTTCTCATTTGTTTTCATAAGAAGTTACTGTTAAAATCAAAGGAAATAAAACGTTTGCATGATGAAAGTGGACAGCAATGTCTGTTCCACCCATTGTGTTCCTCTGAAGTTTAAATGAGGAACTACATGCCTCTAGCAGACGCCCAGCCTTACTTAGCACTCAGGAAATATTCATTTCTCCCACTCCTCTGACTCATGGTCTTCTCCCCTTGTTTATTTGCTCTTTTCTGTTTCCAACTGGCTGCATATGACCACCAGGCTTCCTGACTCCATCATTCTGCTTTCCATACCAATGTTATTGTAACCTTGGGATCTTGGGCAGTGGTGAAAGTTATACACTGTCCCTGCTATTAGGAAGGGGACAAGCCAGTGTGGGTGGGAGGGGCAGTGGGGAAATTTGGCCTAGAGAAAGGACAGACCACCTTCCAGGAACCACACTGGCCTTCAGAGAGCTTTGTTGGCTGTGGTTCACCTGGCCAGCTTGTAGGTGTCAGGGTGCCCTACGACTCGGTGTTTAGCCCGCTCTCTCTATTGACACCCTCTGTCTGGAATGCCTCAGTGTGTCCACAGCCATTCGCCTATAGCTGAGGACGTGAGATTTACACCTCCAGCCATTTCAACTCCTCCTGGGTCCAGACTTATACTCAAATATCAGCTTAAATCTCTGTATCGGCCTCTTCATGTATAAAATGTGCATTATAATGATACATTCCTCATAGGGCTATCATGCAGAACAAATATCTTAGGAAAGGAGAAGCCCTTACAAGAATCCTGTCACCAGTGCATGTACTCAGTAAGTGTTAGCTGTTAGTATTATTACCTGACATCTCCATGTGGATATCTTAACAGCTATTCCATGTTATCAAGGGCACGAGACAATTCTGGTCCCAACTCCATTCCACACTTATAAATGAATTTCCCAAGGCTTCAGTGATGGGAGGCTGTGTGTTTTTCCACACAACGGACATGGTTACGAAAGGTTGGCCAGGGTCTTCATAATAAGCTGCTCCAAAGTTCATATGAGTGACCATTGAGACAAGTTACAACCAACTAATGCGGGAAAAAAATAGAACTACTCCTAGCTGCTCATGCTATTCTCAGTCCAGAATATCTGGTGAGGGCACTATTATGGACTGAATTGTATAACCCCAAAAGGCATGTTGAAATCCTAACCACCGTACCCGTAAATGTGACCTGATTTGGATATAGGGGATTTTAAAATTATATTAATGAGGCCATACCAGTGTAGGTTGGGTCCTAAACCTAGTCCCTTCTGAGTTATAAAAACAGCAGAATAGACACAGACACATTCAGTAGGAGAGGAAGACAGACAACGGAGCAGATGCATCTACAAGACCAGGAACACAAAGGGTGGCTGGAAGCTGCTAGAAGCTGGAGTAGACATGAGCCATGCCCTGAATTCAGGCAGGTAGCCTCCTGAACTGCGAGAGAATAAATTTTTATTCTCTAAAACCACCCAACTGTGTTATTTATTTATTTATTTTTTCTTACGGCAGCACTAGGTAACTAACACACATACCTGTGCTTATAAATCCAGCCCAGTGTAAAATAGTGCTCTCCCCTCCGTGGTCTAGCCCACCTGGATCCTGCTGTTTCCCTGTCAGTGTCCTCTGCTTTCACTGAGAGCTATGACAGAGTTGCCTTGATGCTGCTGCATAGAAATTGACTTTATTTTTTACTTTGTATTTATGATTAACTAATATTAATTCTAATATTTTCTATGGTTTTTAAATTTTTCTGTGGAGACATTCTTATAATCTATGAATAATAAGAGTTATATGTTTTGTTTTTCTTTTTGTACTCCAGTGTTAAATATTTAATAGAAATAATGAGACAAAGCATCCTTATTTTGTTGCTAATTAATATTAAAGAGAATGTCCCATATTTCACCAGGAACTATCATGCTAGTTGTAGTTTTCCACATTCGGGAACTCCTTGTCTGTTCCGTGTTTGCTCAGAGTTCTTATGTCTCAGTGTGGTTGGATTTTATCACTGCCTTTTCACCGCCTCTTGAGGTGAGCCTATGTCTTTTCTTCCTTAACCTACACATGTGGTGAATTAAATTATTAAACCTTCAATGTTCACTCAAGCTTGCATCCTTTAAATAAACCCCCTTGATCATGGCATATTACCCGCTTTATACCTTGCTGGATTTCTTTGCCAGCATTTTAGGTAGGTTTTTGCATCTCAATTGCTTAGTGTGCTTGTCCTGTAACTCCCCTTGTACCTTCCTTTTCTAATTTGGTATCAATATTAAAGTGGCCTTAGGGAACAAGTTGGGAAGCATCTCATAGTTTTCTCTTCTTTATTGACTGTGTACAAGATGGAAATGATCTGTTTTTTGCATGTTTGCTGGAACCTGCCTAAAAGTGATCTACCAAACCCAAAACCAGTTGGCCATCGAGTTGATTCCATCTTTGTAGGGAGATCTTGAACTACTGACCCATTTTGTGTAGTGATTAAAGGCCTCTTCTGATGCTACTTTACTTAGAAAAATTTCCACTGCATGTTTTAGGCTGTTAGGATTTCATCTTTAAAGATTATGTAGTTATCACTGTTTTCCGCCTCATCCAGGTCAATTAATCCCAGATTTTCCATTTTCCTGAAGTGAGAGTGTGTATCTACTCCTGGTACCAATTCCCTAATCTAAGACTTATTTGCAAAGAAAGATACAACCCAGCCTCCTTGACTCCAAAATGTGAGGTTACAGTCTCATATTATGTGATTTTTTTTGTTTTGTTATTTTTTTCTTTTACATATTCTGTAATTGTTCTTTTTCTTAAAATTTTTTTATTTACTTTTTTTTTCCTTTTTTCATTTCCCACCTATCTAGCAGTTTTAGGAAACCTGGTGGAGTAGTGGTTAAAAGCTACAGCTGCTAACTAAAAGGTTGGCAGTTCAAGTCCACCGGGCGCTCCTTGGGAACCCTATGGGGCAGTTCTACTCTGTCCTTTATGGTCCCTATGAGTCGGAATGGATTAGACGACAACGAGTTATTGGTTCTAGTGGTTTTAAGGTTGTGCATTTCAGGTTCAGGTCTTTAATCTAGCTAAGAACCGACTCCGGGTTCAGTACGGTGAGGTGCCCAGTTGCATCTGTGCATCAAGAGAAGGTGCCTCAAGAACTAGGGGAGGGGGCGGCAGGGATGCTCAGAGAGGGGCACCCGGGAGAGGTGCGGGGTCCTGGGCAGCCCTACCACAAGCTGGTGGGGAGCAGGAAAGAGCTGGCTTCAGGAGCCTTTTGTGACAGTCCCAGCCCACCCAGCCCCACCCACACCTCAGACTGCCCAGACTGGCAGGTCCCAACAGAACTCGGGGACCCGAAGACCATAGAGGGCGAGACCCAGGGTACATACCGGAGCATGATCACAGCGCATATGATGAGATAGGAGGGCAGAGGAGGCATATGGGGACTTGGGTCCAGACAGTGGACACAGAAGGGTGAGAACTTGTGGTTAGCGTCAGGGTCCAAACGTGGAGGCCTTCGAGATGCACTTCCTGGAGGAGAAGGTGAAGCCACGGAGGCCACACTGCCTGGCACCCACCCCGTCCCCTTCCCAGGGCCCCAGACTGGACTCGCCGCCTGCACTGCCCTAGGAGAGCTCCCCAAGTGTGGTACTCTTAGTTTGAGGAGCAAGAGAGCCCGCCCTGGTCTAGGCTAGGGAATTTATTTCCTTTGCTTTCATCATGGGTGTGAGTGGACTCTTGTCTGCACAGACTAAAGACGAATTAACAAAATGAGCTCAAGACTCCAGATTTGACTTAGATATCATAAATTAAAACAGAGAAATACAACTTTAGCAATAAGTGCCTGCCTGGAGCCCAGGTTGCATTAAAAAACAAAAAAACCTGAACAAGATCCAAGAGGGAGTGAGTGATAGGAGCCTCCTTCTTTTGCCTCCCTCCTGTGGTCCCAAGCTTTCTCTTTTCCCACCTCACAAGACTGTAGCAACTGCTCTGAGATTTTTAGAATAAAGATACCCAGGAATATCACTGCTCCCACCCTGTGAGGATTTCCTCAGTGCTTGGTTAGACTAAGACTGAGAATCCTCCTGAGGCTTCCGGGTCCTGTGTACTGGACGGTCAACACACTGAGGTTCAGAGCCACTTCATTTTTCCTGCAATTGGGCATGACCCCGGGACATGTCTCTGAGAGTACTGACACTTCCAGAAGCCAATGACCCTCTCACTGAGTTTCTGTCTGTCTTGGTCTCAAGATCAGTCAGGACAGCTTGTCACCTCAGGAGTGTTTCTGTTGAAGGAAACCTAAGCAGCACTATGGGTTTGTCCCTCACACCCTGCAAACCTGCCTCCTGTGAGTGGGGCGAGGAGCTACTGAAACATTGAAATCATTAAAACTAGCAGAAGCCACAGCCCATGGTACTGGGAGAAAACTGGGAGGGAGAGAGAGCTGGAGAGGTATAAAGACCCAGTTGTGAAGGCGACCAGCGGCCAAGATGTCCGAAGCCGCAAAGCTGACAGAAGCTGAATGGCCTCAAACCTGCTGCTCCTGAGCGCATTTCTTCTTTCAATGGAAAAAGCTTTCCCCTGCTCTTATGTGACTGGGCTGGAAGGGCCTTTGACTTATAACATGAAGCAGCCTCCAGCGCCTCTTGGGGCAAGTGATGGTCAAGGAGGCTCTGCCCAATCCCACCCTGCCCTTCCCACTTGTCAGAGGACCAGGAATTTCAGTCTTCCAGCTCCTGAGCTGATCTAGTGACTTGTAACAGGATTTCACTGGACCTCGAAACTTTGAAAGATGGGAAATACTGCCTGGGTCCTGGTCTCATTACAGAACTTACATACAGGATAAGAAGAGTAGTTTGGGGCTTGACACCTGACATCTCAGCAAAGGTTTCTGTTTGTTTAGGAGGGAAGAGGTAAAAAGAAGGCAGTGTCTACTATGTTCTTTTCCGTGTGTTTAGGAAATCCTCACGAAGACGCTCTCAGGTAAGGAGTGATGGGAAATGCCTTGGTTTACTCTTAAACTTTGCCCTTGAGGCATTTTCTTCATGGAGGACATGTAAAATGTTGTCCATTCAAGGAGGCACTCTAATTCTTATGGAGACTTTGTACAGAATGACTATGTATGAAAACTAAACTTGGTTCTTCAGCAAAGAGGTTACTTCTCAGGGAAGGCCCATGGGGAAGTTTATACCAAATTCTGTGGTGCTGCCATTATTCCAAGGAGCCCTGGTGGTGCAAAGTTTAAGTGCTTGGCTGCTAACCGAAAGGTCAATGGTTTGAACCCACCCAAAGGCTCAAAGGAGTAAAGATCTGGCAATCCTCTCCCATTAAGACTAAAACTCAGGAAACCCTGTTGGGACAGTATTGCCTTCACTCTGGGCAGCAATGACTCAGAAATCCACTCGATGGCACCTAGCAACAAGAACAACAAGCCGTTTCTCCCAATGTGCCTGAAACGCCTCTCTGGGGAAGGCCGGCCTTCAGAGCCAGCTCATGGCCACATCGGAATTGAGACTCATTTTTTGTTACCACACCTTATTTTGGGTCCCAAAATTTAGTTTCCATTTTATTCACCAGACTTGACTACAGACATCTTTCAGATATTGTCAAAATTAATTCTATTCTCTAATAATGATTTTCTGTCAAGAGTATGTTCCCAAGCGTTTCCAAGAGACTGGAAAAACTTTCCAAAGAGTCATGTCCAGCGCCATGTTGTGCAGTGACTACAGTATTAACACAGTATATTTACCCACATACTTCCCACGTTTTCTGCTTTCCGGAAATACGGCTGAAATTCCAAGTCTACCTCCTGAAGCACTTCTATTAGTGTCTCGTTTGGGAGAAGTCTGGTGGCGATTGAATTCTCTCAGTTTTCCTTCGCTAAGAATGGCACTATTTTTTCTTTACTCCTGAAGGTAATGATTGGATGTAGAAATCTGGGGTAATGTTTCTGATCTTTCAGTGTTGAAAAAATGTTTTTTCACAACATTTCACCCTCTGTGGTTTTCTGATAATGAAGAAAGAGTCAGTGAAATTATTTTTCCCATGTGAAATCTATTGTTTTCTCTCTAGCTTCTTCCTGGGTATTTTCTTGATCTTTGTTATTCTGCAGTTGATTATGATGTACTGTATTTTTGTGCAAATAATGCACACATTATAGATATTTTTTGCCAACTGAGCCTTCCTCTTTCCGGGTACTCTTATGAGAAATGGTGCCTAATTTTATTTATTTTTTTATATGTTGGTGTAAAAAACTAGCACAGCATGCTTGCAAATATGCCGGTTTGGGGGGAGGGGAGCGTGTGATTTGCAAAAAACACATAACACAATATTTGCATAAAAATATGATATTTTCACACAGAGTTCTTTAGGATTAACCTGTTGGGGTTTGCTGACCTTCTGAACCTGTAAGTTCACGTCTTTCATCACACTTGGAAAGTGTTCACCCAGTATTTCATCAAATATGTTTTCCTACAGCACACATTTTCTCCACTTCTTCTGGAGTTCTAATAAATAAACAGACTTTTTCTCTAATTCTTGAGGCTCTGTTCATTTTTTTCCGTATTTTTTCTCTCTTTTCAGAGTAAATATTTTAAACTCATCTATTTTTTTCTCCGTCATCACCATTCTGCTGTTGAAACTATCAAATGAATTTTATTTCTACCATGTATTTTTACCATGTAAAATTTTCCTTTGCAAATAGCACCTGTTATCTTTCCATTTATTTAAAAAAGTGTCCCTGTTATTTCTTGGAGAATGATTAGAATAGCATTTTAAAATCTGTGTCTTATGATTTCAAGACTACAAGTCTGGCTTAATTTTATGAGAATTTTTTTCTTTTTTGTTTTTAGCAGTCTATTGACCCAGTTATGTTCAGGCTCCAAGTTCTGTCCCATCTTCTGTATTCTGTGGTTCAAATGTTGGTTCAAATGTTAGTTCAATTTTTGAAGGCTTTGCAGCTGTATTCAGATCTAATCTATGTGAACGCCACTCAGTCTGGAACCTTGATGGCGTTCTAACCCATAGGGCGCCTCTTAAAGGATTTGATAATGCTTCTTAGAGTCAGGGCAATGCATATGCATCTGGGGGGTGAACCAGGAGTTCATAGCAAGTTTGCAGAATCTCTTTCTTGCACAGTCTCCTCTCTTTATTTCTCTCTGCTGTCTGAGTTCTGAAGGAGTGCTTTCCTGGCCCACTGGCAGGAATGCTGGGGCTTTAATCTCTTCATTCTGTCATTCACATAAGTGACTGGTTCTTCCTATGGGGCCAAAGCACTGGACAACCAGCCAAAAGGCTGGCAGTTTGAACTTGTCAACAAGCACCTCAAAAGACAAGCCTGGCTATCTGCTTTTGAAAAGTCTCACCCTTTGAGGTAGAATTGACTAGGTGCCAGTTAACAGCAGAGAGAGAGAAAATGTAATGGAGCTTTCTCTACAATATTTGGTTCTTCCGTACTCTGGTCAGAGAGAAGGATTCTCCTCTGCCAGAGTTTCAGGTGTCTGCCCACCTGTCCACCTGCCCACCTGCCCGTCTCTCTCCTTTATGGACCCTCTATCCCATTTATATGAGAGAGGGCTTCTCTCGTAGTTGTTTCTGTCCACAACAGATGTGCAGCTCTGGGATTTGGGCTCATTTAATTTCAACCTCTGGAATGTTCATACTCTGTGTTCTAGTTTCCCACCCCCCCAATTCACCTTCAACAGTTTCCCTTGCAGAATCCTCAGATAGAGTCCCATGCATTTGTCCAGATACTTAGCTGTCAGATACCAGCATAGCCACCGGGGGAAGTGGTAGTTGTGGTAAGGGGGGGAGGGAGTGTACACTGCAGGAGCTGCAAGACCTGGCTGCCTTGTGTGAGCAGAACGGGGGTGTGCTGAGGGACGAGTGCTGAAGGTGCTGAGTCAAGGGGAGTTTAATATAAAGTTGGGTCAAGGAGAGTTTGTTGACAAGGATTTATTGCCGTAGCAAGGGTTCTGGAAATGGGTTTAATATGCTGTGGGATTGCTTTTGGAAGCTTAGAAAAGGCAATGGCCCAAAATCTATGAAATTGAAATGCCGGACCTACTGTGTCGGGTGTTGGAAGAAGAAATAAAAGCCTCCAATATGTGGGCATGTCTGAGTTAGTCCTCTATAAGACCATTTCTTGGAGGTCCTGAAGGACACCCATTTCATCAAAAGAATAAGGAATGTGGAGATGAGGGGAGCACCAGCAACATGGAGCTTACCAATACGTACCCTTTGCAGGGGGTCCCTGGACGCCACAAACAGTTAAGTGTTCTATACTAGCTGAAAGTTCGTTGGTTTGAACCTACCCAAAGGCACCTCAGAAGACAGTCCTGACGATCTGCTTTTAAAGGATCACAGCCTTGAAAACCCTATTGAACACTTCTACTATGCCCACATGGGGTGGTCATGAGTCAGAAAGGACTTGATGACAGCTAACAAGAACAATTCTCTATAGGCTCAGGTTTTAGTGGAGGCTGGGCAGCCTAGTAGCAGTGTAAATCATGGTATCCCAGCTGAACAGAGGCCAGGTGGAAGTACTTAACTGTCACAAACAAGTTGTGTGTAGATTACCATAAAGGTCAGTAGCTCAGAGTATTAGTTATCTATTGGTGCATAACAAATTATCCCCAAACTTACCAGGTGTGAGATAAATGGAAAAATATTAAACCCATTCCGATAAATTTGGAACTAGACAAAAATTTTGGTATCACTCAACATAGTTTTTAGGTGAAGGAATAAACTAGAAAATTTAAATAACTAGTACAAGTATTAAAAGAGATATTTAAAATAATGATGATATAATTACATACCTGCATAAAAGACAAATGCATCAAAATCAATGGTTTCTCTCCAGTATAGAATAAGGGTCTAAAATTGGCAAGGGTGGGAAGGGCAGACCCTACTCTTTCCCCTACTACTTGACTGTATCACACTGTGTCCAAAGCTGTAAAATATTTAGCAAAACATTGTTTTAACCAGAGCAGCAAAGGACCTCTATGAGGGAAAACAATGTATTAAAGTACATAAAATGAAACCTGAATATATGCAAAAATATGCCATATTTTCAAATGGAACGTCTTGTCAATTAAATGGAGGTCCCTAAAACTAATATATAAGTGGAATGCATTTCTAGCCGGAATATTAAGATAGTTGTTTTTGAACTGTATACAGTAATCATATGCTATAAATAGTACAGTAGATAAAAGAATAGATAACAAAGAATATTCCTGTTGTTGCGAGACTTGGAGGCGATTTTTGACTCAAAGCGATCCCATCTGACTGCCCCATAGGGTTTTCTAGGTTGTAATCATTATGGGAGCAGAACACCAGGTCTTTCTCCCTTGGAGCCACCTGGTGGGTCCGACCTGCCAAACTTTCTTTGGATTAGCAGTTGGGCACTTAATCGCTGCAAAACCAGGGCGGTTTTACCAAAGTAAAACATGAAAAAGCAGGATAGTAACAGGTGTCTACCTCTTCGGGTAACAGAACAAATTGATATTATATAGCATAGAAACTGACAAGTCGACCAATGAAACAGAAAATCTGTTAAGAAGTCACAATAACTTACAAAGGTCATATTTCAAGAAAATTATATTTATTTAATAAATGGTGCTGACTCAAGTGATCATTCTGGGGGACAAAGCTTGCAAAAATGTGATACACAAATGATAGATTTGGAAAATCATGTGAAATGGAGAGGACAAGGCTTAATAACAATTTCCATTTTACACAGAAGGATAAAAGTTAATCACTTGAACAATGAGCAGTGAATTCAAACAGTTCATTCAGAGTAAATCCACATGCCCAGTAAACATAGTCCAAGTTAAGAAAATATCACACTGCCAGTGAAACTGGCACAATTTGAAAATCAGCACTACCTACTGCTGGCTGGGCTGTGGGGAGAAGGATGCCCTGAGACGTGGCTGGAGAGGTGCATTATGGCAGCCTCTAGGGGAATTTTTTTTTAGGGGAAAGACATGGCCATGGCTCTGTACTTTTAATATTCTTTGAATTGGAAATCTCACTCTGTGGAGTCTATTCCACAGAAACAAATCCTATAGTGTAGAAAGGATAGTTATTATTAATATGAGGAAACTTTGTCCATTGATGGTGGAATGATAGATAACTTATGGTAAAGCTACATCCTCAATAAAACAGGGAGTCATTAGAATGAAAAAGTTGTAGTAGTTGAGTGGGAGAAATCTCTATGAAGTATTATGGAAGTATTACTGAAACAATCAAGGTGCAGAGAAGTGTATATAAAATGAGCACATCTGGGTTAAACAATATCAATTGTTTGAATATGCTTGAATACCTGTTTATGTTTATGTGTGTGTATAAATGAGAAGATGAGGATACATGCAAGTCTGTGCGTGCTTGTTTAAGCAAGGATAAGAGAGACTACTTACCACATTGTTAACCCGAATTACCTTGGATTCACTTGTGGGAAGGAACAGGGGGAGGAAAGCTAGAACATGCAGGAAGAATGGACTTAAAAAGCATGGATGATAATGTTTCCATTTTAGTGGTGTTATATATGGATGAATAAATCTGTCTTGTACAGAGAAGGCCAGAATATTCCTTAGAAGTAAGGATGGCTTTGGACATGTTATCAAGAAGGACCAGTCCCTGGAAAAGGACATCATGCTTAGTAAAGCAGAGGTCCAGGGAAAGAGAGGAAGACCCTCAATGAGATTGATACAGTGGCTGCAACAGTGTGCTCAAATATAGCAACTATTATTGGGATTGCAATGACCGGGCCGAGTTTTGTTCTGTGGTGCCTAGGGTCACTGTGGGTCAGAACTGACTTGATAGCTTCTAACAACAACATGTATAAGTCCAGATAAAGTGTAGTGAGTTGATAATCATCTATTTAAATTTTTCATGTAAGTTAGAGACCCAAAAATATAGTGTCAGTGCCATATCTAATGACTTACAGAGAATCAAGGTAGAATGTCAAGTGAAAGAAGGGGCGAGAGCAATGTGGGTACAGTGAGACCAAGTTTCCATAAAAGCAAACACCCCAGCAGATGTACTTGTGTACCTGTGACTGTGTATATGTGTCCCTGCAGAGAAATGTAGGGAAGGACACACATGTGTCTATTAACATTGGATACCTTGTGGGAGCAGGACCAAATCACATATGAGGGTGGGACCCTGATGTAACTTTTTTGTCATACAAATCTGTAATCTTGCAAATGTAATAAAAAACAATTTCAGAACTTTGGAAATTGATAAACATCATAGATACATGTATATTTTAATGTGTTTCGTTAGATATTTTAAATAGGTGAAAATTTTCTATAATGACAGACAAAAGATTTTAATCACTGGAAGGAGAGCACACCACAGACAGCAATAATCAGATCCAGTACATTTCTTCTTGTTCTTGGAACCAGTGAGCTCTTCTGGTCTCTATAACTGGAAATGACCAAAAATAATTTTGGGAAGTCAGTAGAGTTACCGCTCAAACATGTTTGCAAGCACATGTCTACAGCTAAATGTAGAAGGCTGGACACCATGTGCGATTCACTAGGTAACTCATGATGCTCCAGAAAATTCTCTTTCCTGGATATGCTGGTACCACCTCCTCCCTGCCTTGACCCACTGGATAACCCACCTTTGTGCATTCGAGGCCCTTTTCAGTTCTGAGCCTAGAGCATAGAGGACATCAACTGGGAAGGTAGCTTTTAAGAATTAAGATGTTGATGAAAAGATTTCAGAAAGCAGCACCTCCCCAGCCAGCCTCTCCCCAGCCTGGGAATGCCAACCCCTCCCACCCTGATACCTCTGAGAATCTCTGATTTTTTGTTCTGGATCCTTAGGAGACTGCAGAATTTACCTGGCCTGAACACCTTGGCTCTTCTCTGCCTGTGACCCTCTCCCTCACAGGAGCTGTCTCTGTCACTCTGAGGCATACACACAGGACAGCCTGTGGATGGAGGTGCCCATCCTAGAGGCCCTGCCCTCCTTTCCTCTGCCCTCTGTGGTCTCATCTCCCAGAGAGATGGATGCATCCCTGGCATGTCCAGGGCTTCCCCACACCTGGGATTTGATGTTGTGACTGAGACTTGGTCTTTTTTGTCCACTGTTGAGTCTGGGCCTGAATTTGCCTCTTCCATCCATACCTCTGGTCACCTGTGTTCTCGCTGTTCTCCCCACGTTAAGAAGCCTCTCCTCTCTTTTGCTTCTTTCATCTCAGATGGCCTTTTTCTTCCAGTTCTTTGACCTCGGGACAGGTCAGATTTGACCACAGGGGGGAAAAAAAATTAACAAGATTTACTGACGTGTCAAGAACCGGAATGTACAGCTTTATTTAAAGGAGAAGAAAAAGTTCCAAAGCTCTACCCCTTACCCGAGGACATACTCTACAAGAAATACCCTGCAAGCGCTGGATCAACTCTTATCCAGAAATGGTTAACACCCAGGGGGATTTTTCTACACCACCTCCCACTTACATTCCCCTAATGAGGCAACAACAATGCATCCTAATCAGAACCCCAAATTCACCCTAGGAGACCAGAAGACATGGCTGGGGTGAATTCATTTTCCTTCACCGGGCCCTCCTCTCCTTCTGCCAAGCCCTACCTCTTTCTCTGCCTGTATGCTGCTGGGAAGGGACCCAGAGTCCTTGGTTTAGGGCTTTATGCCCACTGCTCACCTGCAGGCAGGTTTCCTGACACCCTGCCATCTCTCTGATTCCTTCTCCTCCAAAGAACTCAGTGATACCCCCTTCACCATCACACCTCAACAGGGTCCCCCTTAGCCTCCCAAGTCCCACTGAAATCCCATTCCCCTTTCCCTACTTACGCTGTGCTCATCCTTAGGGTCCCAAGACCTCACCATCAAGATGAGGCCTGTCCTGTCCTCTCATGGGCCAGGGGAGCCTCTGAGGGGACCTGGTGTCTGTGTTCAGCTATCTGGGGCTTCTTCCATCCAGATCCCCCTTAGGGCTGGAGCTCTTTGTGCCCTTGGGGTTGAAGGCTGGTGGGCACACGGGAAGGAGGCTAGGATCTTCCAGGGAAGCTGGGTTAAACGAACCTGAATGGAGGTCTCTCCTGAAGGGCCCACGTGTCCAGCCCAAAGGCCCTGCTCCTCCTAGTCCCAGGGTGCTAGCAGGTCTTTAGGTGCTTCCCCCTCTGGCCTTGGTGCTGTGCCTTCTGCAGCCTGGCCTGCCTCTGCAGCCTGTCCAGCTGGTGCCTCTGCCTCTTCAGTTCTTCTCTCTGCTTCTCCAGCTGCTCCTCCAGGTGCCTGCAGACCGCTCTCTTCTCCCTCACCTCCCTCTTCTTGGAGGCCATCAGGTAACGCCTGGCCAGCTGGTGGCAGCGTTGGGGCCTTCGCTGGACTGAGCGTGGCAGCCGCCTCTCCAGCAGCTCTTCAAAGAAGACCCGGTAGCTGAAGCCCTGAGTCACACCACGCGCCGCGTGCGCAACCAGGGCCTCCCGGGACTCGAACACGGGGCAGCAGGCCACGCAGCGGAAGCCGTGCTCACGGGTCACCAGCCACTCCGGGGTGGTTGCGCGGGGGCTCTCCCCATGCTCCTCCCCTTGGTCGGTGGTGTCCGGAGTACAGGTCTGGGGCCCCTCCTGCCAGGGCTCCAGGGTGCTGACCAGGGATTCAGTGTTGGCCAGACTGGGGGCAGAGCTGATCGTGCTCTCCTCAGAGAGCTCGGCCTCAAAGACCTAGGGCATCTTGCCCACGGGTGCAAAGGAGGTTTTGGTCTGCCAGGCGACCGCCACCCCCTTGACTGTGCGCACCTGGGTGAAATATGCGCACCTGACCCATGGCTTTCCTGGGGCTGCCCCGTAGCTGGAGGTGTGAGAGGTTTGCTTGGTGGAAGATGAAGGAAAAGAGCTCTCTGATGGTTTTTGGAATCTTCCTGGACCTGGAACTTGGGCTTTTTGCTTGGGATATTGTTGACTCCTGGGCTCTTCCTCTTGGATAGAGACCTCTGAGAATAGAGAGGGGATTTAGTAGAGCTTTCAGGGTCCTTATCCTCACCTGTGAGCCCAAAGCTTTCGTCATAGGGATCCCTGGAGGCCTCTCCATCACCACAGCCTCCACCTCTGCAGACCCCATGGTTTCTTTCTTCTTCCCCAGAGACCCACCACCCTTTGGGGGCACTGCTGTGGAAGACAAAGTCTCCATTGTAAAGTGGCACTGTTTATGGTAGTTCATTTTTTAAGAAGTTATTTTTCTTTAATTCCACATTTATTGAATTCCAATGAATTTGTTCCTTTGGAACTTAGAAATGACCTCATTCCCCTGAAACGTCATAATAAATGTGTGACGTCATTGAAAGAAGTTTTCTATGAGGGTGATTTTCTTAGTAAATTTGGGGTGTAAGCACTCAAAGGAGAGCAATGCTGACCTCTTTTCAATCTCTTTTCCTGAAAGGCTGTTTTACGGAGAAGTTATACTTAAAGAGAAGAATGCGTATATTTAGTTAAGACTCTTAACTAAATATACGCATTCTCCTTCTATCATTCATTAGATTTGGGTTGTTTTAGAATAACTCACCGTTGAATGAGAATATGTTAGAGCCAGGACATATGACGAAATATAAACACAAGAATTTGTTAAAATGAATAAATTTTTAACACTAAAACAATTTCATCTGGGAATAAAAATTCTTTTATATATATTGTTGATCCTCTACTATATACAGAGAATTTCTATTTTAATAACTTTCGTTTCTTTCTTCCTACTTTCCTTCCTTCCTCCCTCCCTTCCTTTACTTCTTTCCTTTCTCTCTCTCTTTCTGTTCTATGTCATTAAAAAGTGTACCACCCTTTAGATTCACCAGTTCCAAATAGTTGAGAGATAATATAGGGTAGCTGTGAGTTGGAATCAACTCTGTGGTAATGAGTTTGGTTTACAGGGTATGTATTTTAAAAGGTTTTATATATATACATAATTTAGCTGGACATTTAGGGAAAACCGCTTAAAATCTCATATCAATTTTATCATCTATAAAATGTCAGTGGTGATATCAACCTTAAGAGGTTGTGTGAAGTATAAACTACAATTTAATCCTGACACAAATCCTGAAATATTTTAGGTGTCACCCAGTGAAGGTGGTGAATAAAAGTTTTACCTCCCATGTATGGTCATGGTCCAGATTTAAGGCTTGTTTCTCTCACTTTTGTTTCTTCTCTGAAACTATCATCAGATTTTTTTCTCCTTGTCCTTTCTTTTTGTGTATAATGTAATAAATGCTAGTGCCCATATCACAAAATTATGGGGGAAAATTAAAAATAAAGACAGGTTAAAAGTTTTGTAAATAGACTACAAATAAATATTTATTTTTCTTTCAATGGATAAAATAAAAATAAAAGGGACAAAAAAAAACCTATTTGGATTTATTTTTACAGAAGAAAAAACATCCTCTTCTATTTAGACCTGGGGAAAATGCTTAAAGCTGCTTCCGGGTCAGGCACACAGCCCTTGAAATGAGTTCACAGAACAGGATACTAGCACATAAACAGGCAAGACATGGATAAAAAACAATATGTTACATTGGCAGTCATAAGACATGGCATCAAATAACTGATCTGATGTGGCATTCATTATTTCTGTATTGTGCTGTTTTCCCCACTTCTTTAATTTAGGAAAATATTAGCTACCTCGTGGGCAAAACCATTTTAAAAACGTGATTGTAAATATGATGTACATATATTCACAAAAAGTGGAGGAATTCTATCCCTTCAAAAATATAGGAAAAAACGTTTGGGGAACTAGTGACTAAAAACAATGAAACATATCAATCCTTAGATTAGGGAAGGCAAAGATATCCCAAGAGGGCAAAGTAAAAATAAATCTGAATCAAGATATAATGTAGTGAAACTTCAGTACATGAATACAATAAAAAATCTTAAAAAGAACCAGAGAGTAAAGAAAGACATTTATTCAAGAACATAGTGGAAAAATTAACAAGTTGCAAGAATCCTTAGAGAGACAGCATGTAGAAATCCAAAAGATTAACAATAAAATTACAGAATTAGACAACGCAATAGGAAGTCAGAGGAGCAGACTCGAGCAATTAGAATGCAGACTGGGACATCTGGAGGACCAGGGAATTAACACCAACATAGCTGAAAAAAAAAAAAAAAAAAAAACAGATAAAAGAATTTTAAAAAATGAAGAAACCCTAAGAATCATGTGGGACTCTATAAAGAAGGATAACTTGTGTGTGATTGGAGTCCCAGAACAGGGAGGGAGGACAGAAAACACAGAGAAAATAGTTGAAGATCTGCTGACAGAAAACTTCCCTGACATCATGAAAGACGAAAGGATATCTATCCAAGATGCTCATCGAACCCCATTTAAGATTGATCCAAAAAGGAAAACACCAAGACATATTATCATCAAACTCTCCAAAACCAAACATAAACAGAAAATTTTAAAAGCAGCCAGGGAGAAAAGAAAGGTCACCGTCAAGGGAGAATCAATAAGAATAAGTTCAGACTACTCAGCAGAAACCATGCAGGCAAGAAGGGAATGGGACGACATATACAGAGCACTGAAGGAGAAAAACTGCCAGCCAAGGATCATATATCCAGCCAAACTCTCTCTGAAATATGAAGGCGAAATTAAGATATTTACAGATAAACACAAGTTTAGAGAATTTGCAAAAACCAAACCAAAGCTATAAGAAATACTAAAGGATATTGTTTGGTCAGAAAACCAATAATATCAGATACCAGCACAACACGAGGTCACAAAACAGAACATCCTGATATCAACTCAAATAGGGAAATCACAAAAACAAATTAAGATTAATTAAAAAAAAAATGCTCATAACAGGGAATCACTGAAGTCAAAATGTAAAAGATCACAATCATCAAAAAGAGGGACTAAATACAGGTGGCATAGAACTGCCATATGGAGAGTGATACAAGGCGATATAGAACATTACAAGTTATGTTTTTACTTAGAAAAATAGGGGTAAATATTAAGATAACCACAAAGAGGTATAACAACTCCATAACTCAAGATAAAAGCCAAGAAAAAAGTAACGACTCAACAAACATAAAGTCAAACACTACGAAAATGAGGATCTCACAATTTACTAAGAAAAACGTCTCAGCACAAAAAAGTATGTGGAAGAATGAAATTGTCAACAACACACATAAAAAGGCATCAAAATGACAACACTAAACACTTATTTATCTATAATTACGCTGAATGTAAATGGACTAAATGCACCAATAAAGAGACAGAGAGTCTCGGACTGGATAAAGAAACACGATCCATCTATATGCTGCCTACAAGAGACACACCTTAGACTTAGAGACACAAACAAACTAAAACTCAAAGGACGGAAAAAAATATATCAAGCAAACAACAAGCAAAAAAGAAGAGGAGTAGCAATATTAATTTCTGACAAAATAGATTTTAGACTTAAATTCACCACAAAGGATAAAGAAGGACACTACATAATGATAAAAGGGACAATTGACCAGGAAGACATAACCATATTAAATATTTATGTACCCAATGACAGGGCTGCAAGATACATAGATCAAATTTTAACAGAACTGGAAAGTGAGATAGACACCTCCACAATTATAGTAGGAGACTTCAACACACCACTTTCGGAGAAGGACAGGACATCCAGTAAGAAGCTCAATAGAGACACGGAACACCTAATTACAACAATCAACCAACTTGACCTCATTGACTTATACAGAACTCTCCACCCAACTGCTGCAAAGTATACTTTTTTTTCTGGCGCACATGGAACATTCTCTAGAATAGACCACATATTAGGTCATAAAACAAACGTTTGCAGAGTCCAAAACATCGAAATATTACAAAGCATCTTCTCAGACCACAAGGCAATAAAACTAGAAATCAATAACAGAAAAACTAGGGAAAAGAAATCAAATACTTGGAAAATGAACAATACCCTCCTGAAAAAAGACTGGGTGATAGAAGACATCAAGGAGGGAATAAGGAAATTCATAGAATGCAATGAGAATGAAAATACTTCCTATCAAAACCTCTGGGACACAGCAAAAGCAGTGCTCAGAGGCCAATTTATATCAAGAAATGCTCACATACAAAAAGAAGAAAGAGCCAAAATCAGAGAACTGTCCCTACAACTTGAACAAATAGAAAGTGAGCAACAAAAGAATCCATCAAGCACCAGAAGAAAACAAATAATAAAAATTAGAGCTGAACTAAATGAATTAGAGAACAGAAAAACAATTCAAAGAATTAACAAAGCCAAAAGCTGGTTCTTTGAAAAAATTAACAAAATTGATAAACCATTGGCTAGACTGACTAAAGAAATACAGGAAAGGAAACAAATAACCCGAATAAGAAACGAGAAGGATCACATCACAACAGAAGCAACTGAAATTAAAAGAATCATATCAGATTATTACGAAAAATTGTACTCTAAGAAATTTGCAAACCTAGAAGAAATGGATGAATTCCTGGAAAAACACTACCTACCTAAATTAACACATTCAGAAGTAGAACAACTAAATAGACCCATAACAAAAAAAGAGATTGAAACGGTAATCAAAAAACTTCAATAAAAAAAAAAAAAGAGATTGAAACGGTAATCAAAAAACTCCCAAAAACAAAAAGCCCTGGCCCGGACGGCTTCACTGCAGAGTTCTACCAAACTTTCAGAGAAGAGTTAACACCACTACTACTAAAGGTATTTCAAAGCATAGAAAATGACAGAATACTACCCAACTCATTCTCTGAAGCCACCATCTCCCTGATACCAAAACCAGGTAAAGACATTACAAAAAAAGAAAATTACAGACCTATATCCCTCATGAACATAGATGCAAAAATCCTCAACAAAATTCTAGCCAATAGAATTCAACAACATATCAAAAAAATAATTCACCACAATCAAGTGGGATTTATACCAGGTTTTTTTTTTTTATGCAAGGCTGGTTTAATATCAGAAAAGCCATTAATGTAATCTATCACATAATTAAAACAAAAGACAAAAACCACATGATCTTATGAATTGATGCAGAAAAGGCATTTGACAAAGTCCAACACCCATTCATGATAAAAACTCTCACCAAAGTAGGAATTGAAGGAAAATTCCTCAGCATAATAAAGGGCATCTATGGAAAGCCAACAGCCAACATCATTCTAAATGGAGAGAGCCTGAAAACATTTCCCTTGAGAACGGGAACCAGACAAGGATGCCCTTTATCACCGCTCTTATTCAACATCGTGCTAGAAGTCCTAGCCAGGGCAATTAGGCTAGACAAAGAAATAAAGGACATCCAGATTGGCAAGGAGGAAGTAAAATTATCTCTATTTGCAGATAACATGATCTTCTACACAGAAAACCCTAAGGAATCCTCCAGAAAACTACTGAAACTAAAAGAAGAGTTTGGCAGAGTCTCAGGTTATAAGATAAACATACAAAAATCACTTGGATTCCTCTACATCAACAAAAAGAACATCGAAGAGGAAATAACCAAATCAATACCATTCACAGTAGCCCCCAAGAAGATAAAATACTTAGGAATAAATCTTACCAAGGATGTAAAAGACCTATACGAAGAAAACTACAAAGCTCTATTACAAGAAATTAAAAAGGACCTACTTAAGTAAAAAAACATACCTTGCTCATGGATAGGAAGACTTAACATAGCAAAAATGTCTACTTTACCAAAAGCCATCTATACATACAATGCACTTCCGATCCAAATTCCAATGTCATTTTTTAATGTGATAGAGAAATCACCAACTTCATATGGAAGGGAAAGAAGCCTCGGATAAGCAAAGCATTACTGAAAAAGAAGAAGAAAGTGGGAGGCCTCACTCTACCTGATTTCAGAACCTATTATACAGCCACATTAGTCAAAACAGCCTGGTATTGGTACAACAACAGGCACATAGACCAGGGGAACAGAATTGAGAACCCAGATATAAATCCAACAACATATGAGCACCTGATATTTGACAAAGGCCCAGTATCAGTTAATTGGGGAAAAGATAGTCTTTTTAACAAATTGTGCTCGCATAATTGGATATGCATTTGCAAAAAAATGAAACAGGACCCATACCTCACACCAAGCACAAAAACTAACTCCAAGTGAATCAAAGACCTAAACATAAAGACTAAAACGATAAAGATCATGGAAGAAAAAATAGGGACAACCCTAGGAGCCCTAATACAAGGCATAAACAGAATACAAAACATTACCAAAAATGATGAAGAGAAACCCGATAACTGGGAGCTCCTAAAAATCAAACACCTATGCTCATCTAAACACTTCACCAAAAGAGTAAAAAGACCACCTACAGACTGGGAAAGAATTTTCAGCTATGACATCTCTGACCAGCGCCTGATCTCTAAAATCTATATGATTCTGTCAAAACTCAACCACAAAAAGACAACCCAATCAAGAAGTGGGCAAAGGAAATGAACACACACTTCACTAAAGAAGATATTCAGGCAGCTAACAGACACATGAGAAAATGTTCTCGATCACTAGCCATTAGAGAAATGCAAATTAAAACTACGATGAGATTCCATCTCACTCCAACAAGGCTGGCATTAATCCAAAAAACACAAAATAATAAATGTTGGAGAGGCTGCGGAGAGACTGGAACTCTTATACACTGCTGGTGGGAATGTAAAATGGTACAACCACTTTGGAAATCTGTCTGGCGTTATCTTAAACAGTTAGAAATAGAACTACCATACAACCCAGAAATCCCACTCCTCGGAATATACCCTAGAGAAACAAGAGCCTTCACACAAACAGATATATGCACACCCATGTTTATTGCAGCTCTGTTTACAATAGCAAAAAGCTGGAAGCAACCAAGGTGTCCATCAACGGATGAATGGGTAAATAAACTGTGCTATATTCACACGATGGAATACTACGCATTGATAAAGAACAGTGACGAATCTGTGAAACATTTCATAACATGGAGGAACCTGGAAGGCATTATACTGAGCGAAATTAGTCAGAGGCAAAAGAACAAATATTGTATAAGACCACTATTATAAGATCTTCAGAAATAGTAAAAACTGAGAAGAACACATACTTTTGTGGTTACGACTGGGGGAGGGAGGGAGGGATGGAGAGGGTTTCTTACTGATTAATTAGTAGATAAGAACTGCTTTAGGTGAAGGGAAGGACAACACTCAATACATGGAAGGGCAGCCCAATTGGACTGGACCAAAAGCAAAGAAGTTTCCGGGATAAAATGAATGCTTCAAAGGTCAGCGGAGCAAGGTCCAGGGTTTGGGAACCATGCTCTAAGGGGACTTCTAAGTCAATTGGCAAAATAATTCTGTTATGAAAACATTCTGCATCCCACTTTGGAATGTGGCGTCTGGTGTCTTAAATGCTAACAAGTGGCCATCTAAGATGCATGAATTGGTCTCAGCCCACCTGGAGCAAAGGAGAATGAAGAACACCAAGGTCACATGACAACTAAGAGCCCAAGAGACAGAAAGGGCCACATGAACCAGAGACCTACATTATCCTGAGACCAGAAGAACTAGTTGGTGCCTGGCCACAATCAATAACTGCACTGACAGGGAGGACAATAGAGAACCCCTGAGGGAGCAGGACATCAGTGGGATGCAGACCCCAAATTCTCATAAACAGACCATACTTAATGGTCTGACTGTGACTAGAGGAATTCCGGTGGTCATGGTCCCCAAACCATTTGTTGGCACAGGACAGGAACCATTCCCGAAGACAACTCATCAGACATGAAAGGGATTGGACAGTGGCTAGGAGAGAGATGCTGAGGAAGAGTGAGCTAATTATATCAGGTAGACACTTGAGACTGTGTTGGCATCTCCTGTCTGGAGGGGGGATGGGAGGATAGAGAGAGTTGGAAGCTGGCAAAATTGTCACGAAAGGAGAGACTGGAAGGGATGACTCATTAGGGGGAGAGCAAGTGGGAGTAAGGAGTAAGATGTGTATAAACTTATACGTGACAGACTGACTTCATTTGTAAATGTTCACTTGAAGCTCAATAAAAGTTAATAAAAAAAACTTTATTTAACAGAAGAAACGAGAAAATAATATTTGCTCTTAACACTTCTATTCATATTCATATTTCAGATTTACACCCCCCCAAAAAAGAAAGAGAAAGAAATTATAACGGTTGTGAATTGATATAAAAAATTATTATTGAAGGTTATACAATAGTCTAAACAGAAAACCTAATAGAAATTAAATGCAATTGATGAATTGTAACAGAAAGCTTAGCAATGATTTTAGATGAATTTTCAAAACCATTTAATTAAACAAAAGCTTTACAAGATTTATTTTAAAAGATACAAGTTACATAAGAACAAAACTGCACACACTCCTCAATGACATGCATGGAATCAAGCTTTCGAGACCTTCATTTGCTGATGTGGCATGACTCAAAATGAGAAGAAACGGCTGCAAACATCCATTAATAATAGAAACATAGAATGTATGAAGTATGAATCTAAGAAAATTAGAAATCATTAAAAAATGAAATGGAACACATAAACATCAATATCTTAGGCATTAGTGAGCTGAAATGGACTGATATTCGCCATTTTGAATCGGACAATCATATGGACTACTATGCCAAATCAAAGAGAAACGGCATTAAGTTTATCATCAAAAACAACATTTCAAGATCTATCCTGAAGTACATTGCTGTCAGTGATAGGATAATATCCATATGTCTACAAGGAAGACCAGTGTCTTAGTCATATAGTGGTGCTGTAACAGAAATGCCACAAGTGGGTGGCTTTAACAAAGAGAAATTAATTTTCTCACAGTCTAGTAGGCTAGAATTCAAAATTCAGGGTGTCAGCTCCAGGGGAAACTTTCTCTGTCAGCTCTGTGGGAAGGTCTCCATCATCAATCTTCCCCTGGTCAAGGGGCTTCTCAGGTGCAGGGACCCTGGGTCCAAAGGACATGCTCTGCTACTGGGGATGCTTTCTTGGTGTTATGAGGTCGCCATATCTCTCTGCTTGCTTGTCTCTTTTATATCTCAAAAGGTATTACCTTAAGACACTATCTAATCTTATAGATCTCATCAATATAACTGCGACTAATCCATCTCATCACATCATTGTGATAGGATTTACACCACATAGGGAAATCACATTAGATGACTAAATGGTAGACAATCACACAATACTGGGAATCATGGCTTAGCCAAGTTGACAGATATTTTTTAGGGACACATTTCAATCCATGACAAGCAGTTAATATGACTATTATTCAAATTTATGCACCAACTGCTAATGCCAAAGATGAAGAAACTGATGATTTTTACCAACTTCTGCAGTCTGAAATTGATCAGACATGCAATCAAGATGCATTGATAATTACTGATGAGTGCAATGTGAAAGTTGGAAACAAGAAGGAACAGTAGTTGGAAAATCTGGCCTTGGAGACAGCATGATAGAATTTTGCAAGACCAATGACTTCTTCATGGCAAATACCTTTTTTGAACAACTTAAATGGTGAGTATACACATGGGCTTCACCAGATGGAATATACAGGAATCAAATGTCTACATCTGTGGAAAGAGACAATGGAAAAGCTCAATATCATCAGTCAGAACAAGACCAGGGGCTGACTGTGGAGCAGACCATCAATTTCTCATATGTAAGTCTACGAGAGCCAAAGTACAACCTTGATTATATCTCACCTGAATTTAGAGACTATCTCAAGAATAGATTTGATGAATTGAAGGCTAATGCTTGAAGGCCAGATGAGTTGTGGAATGACATCAAGGACATCATACATGAAGAAAGTAAGAAGTCATTGCTCTGACAGGGATCACAATAGAGGGTCTGAGAGCTGGAGAAAAATGTGGAACAAAATTCTAACTCTCAAAAAAGACCAGATTACTCACGTGACAGAGACTGGAGAGATGCTCAGTATGTCCCCCGGACACACTTTTAGCTCAGTAATGAAGTCACTCCTGAAGTTCACCCTTCAGACAAAGATTAGACAGACCCGTAAAGCAAAACTAAAGGGGCACAAAAGCCCAGGGGCAAGGGCTAGAAGGCAGGAGGGGACAGAAAAGCTGGTCATAGGGAACCCAGGGTCCAGAAGGGCAGAGTGTTGACATATTGTGGGGTTGGTAATTAGTGTTACAAAACAATATGTGTACTAATTGTTTAATGGGAACCTAGTTTGTTCTGTAAGCCTTCATCTAAAGTATGACAATAAAGATATAAAATAAAATATATATGTATATCTGTCAGAAAAAAAAAGAAAGCAAGAGGTCATTAAAAAGACAGGAAAGAAAAAAAGAAGACCAAAATGGATGTCAGAAAAGACTCCGAATTTGCTCTTGAATGTAGAGTAGCTAAAGCAAAAAGAAAATAATGAAGTAAAAGAGATGAATAGAAGATTTCAAAGGGCACCTCAAGAAGACAAAGTAAAATATTATCATGAAATGTGTAAAGACCTGGAGTTAGAAAACCAAAAGGGAAGCACATGCTCGGCATTTCTCAAACTGAAAGAACTGAAGAAAAAATTCAAGCCTTGTGTTGCAATATTGAAGGATTCTACAGGGAAAATATTAAATGACACAGAAAGCATCAAAAGAAGATAGAGAGAGGCAGAGTCAAGATTGCAGAGTAGTCAGACACTTCCAGTGATCCCTCTTACAACAAAAACCAAAAAAAAAAAAAAAAAAAAAAGACCTGAAAAAACAAGTGGAACAATTTTATACATGACAAGATAAGGGCCCTGAACATCAAAGGCAAGTTAGGAAATCAGACTGAGTGGCTGGGGGAGGGAGACACAGTTCAGAAGTGGCGAGCAGTTGCCGGACCTGACTTGGTGAGAAATGGCGCCCCTTGGACACAATCCCCTGGAGGGACAGTGGCAGGGCTGGCAGTAGCAGTCAGGATGCAGTCTCCTCAGGGGGAGACAGCAAGTCTCACAGTCTACTCACAACTCCGGAACCAGAGAAGAACAGTGTTGTTGGCAAAAGCTGAGTACTTGCATTCGTTTTACTGTGTGCTTAGCCCCCAAGACAGCTTCAGTAGCTGTAGATTTCCCTGCACCTGAGATAGGTGTTGCTGTGCAGCCTGAGCCATTCTCCTGGTCTTGGAGAAGGAATAAATTAACAACTGGTGGAAAAGATAATCTGCCAGCTCCGCTAAGCTGGGGAGCTCAGGACAGAAGAAGCTCCTTTCCAGGCACAAATGGTCCACGGACATTAAATACCTTTCACTCCTGCATGGACCTGTGTAGGCCCATCCCGGGAGATTAGGCCCTTGTTACTGCAATGGTGTATGTGCTGGGTATCCAACTTCAACTGTTTTACCTTGCAGTGGAGAGGTGTGTTTTTGATGTTTGACACTGCTCTGCCTATTAAACAGGGTCCTCACCTACCTACATTGGTGGCCTGAGGAGTGGTGGCTCCACCCACATCATCTAGACACCCAAGACAGGGGTCCAAGGATAACAGGTGCCTCCCAGTCCTTACAACCAAAAGCATAGGGTGCCTGTGGTATAAATGCAGAACCCAGCTACCTGTGCACTATAGAAAACAGGGGTGCACTTTCCTTACAGACACTTGGGAGATGGTTGTCAGCCCCCTGCCTTTGTTCAGAGTGTGACCCCCTGCTGCAAC